>NC_045434.1:41616836-41752838 GCF_002776525.5 Piliocolobus tephrosceles | reverse complement strand
AAGTATGTGCAACATACGTAAATTAACAAAGGACAATATCCATGATATATACTGAGTACAACATCAAATCCATTTAAAAGACAATTCAATATAAGCAAAATGATGCATGAGTAATTGACAGAACATATAACCAATACAATTAAATTGTGTTAAATTTCACTAATAATAATCAGTAAATTGCAAATCAAAACAATGTGTTCTATATAGGCTCTATTTTTCACCTGCGATGTTGACAAAAATTAAGATGACTAATATTTAGTTGATATGGTTTAAGATTTGTGGTCTCACCCAAATCTCATGTGGAATTATGATCTCCAATGTCGGAGGAGGGGCCTGGCAGGAGGTGACTGGATCATGGGAGTGGATATCCCCCTTGCTGTTCTCATGATAATGAGTTCTCGTGAGATCTGATTGTTTAAAAGTGTCTAGTATCTCCCCCTGCTCTCTCTTCCTCCAGTTTCAGACATCTAGGACCTGCCTACTCCCCTTTTACCTTCCGCCATGAATGTAATTTTCCTGAGGCCTCCTCAGCCATGCTTCCTGTACAGCCTTGCAGAACCTTGAGCCAATTAAACCTCTTTTCTCTATAAATTATCCAGTCTCAGGGAGTCACAGTAATGCGAGAACGCTAGTGTTTAAAAGTGTGTGCATAAACAGGAATTGTCAAACCATCGGCAAAGTTCTAGGGACAGAACAATTTGGCAGTTGAGGCATAATTACAGTATTTAGCATAAGGAATGTATTTCTTGAATGGAAAATGGTTGAATCAAGCTATATGGGGCCATTACACAATCTCTATGGACATGCTGTAAGAACTATACAACACAGTGGCTCATGTCTGTAATCCCAGCACTTTGGGAGGCCAAAACATACATAGTCATCCCTCAGTATCTAAGAGGGACTGATTGGTTCCAGGACACCCTCTGACTCTCCCAGATACCGAAATCCATGGATACTCAAGTCCCTTATATAAAAAGATACAGCATTTGCATATAACTTACACATACCCTCCTGTGTACTTTAAGTCATCTCTAGATTACTTACAATACTCAATACAATGTAAACGCTATGTAAATCATTGTTATACGGTATTGTTTAGAGAATAATGACATGAGGAAAAAAATCTGTACATGTTCAAATGCAACCATACCATTTTTTCCCCTAATATTTTCAACCTGTAGTTGGTTGAAACCACTGATACAGGAAGGCAGACTGTATTTGGTCTCTTTTTTTCCTTGTATTTGGTCTTAGTCCTTGGTTCCTGGCACAGATCATCTAAAACCTTTGGAATCCCTGAGTCATAGGGGTGAGAGGAGCCACTTTTCTTATTCACAGTAAGCCCCTTTCAACCATACCTGGGTTTATGCTAATACAGTTACTCTAGGTGGACCCCTAGATAGATTCAGGACAGGGACTGGTTTCCAGAAGAACCAACCACAAGATTAGAGGGTCAGAACATTCAGTCCCATCCTACCCATACCACTAAGAAGAGAAAAAAGGTTGGAGATCCAGCTAATTACTAATGGCCAATGATTTAACCAGTCATGTCCATGTAATGGAATCTCCGCTAAATTCTTAAATGATGAAATTCGTGGAAGGTCAGGGTGCCAGAAGGGTGATACATTCTAACTCCATAGGACAGGAGCTCCTATGGTTGGAACCCCGACCTCACTCTCTCTACCTCTTAATATGCTGTATCTTTTATAGTGTCCTTTTTATAATAAACTGATAAATATAAGTAAAATGCTTTTCTGAGTTCTGTGAGCCATTCTAGCAAATTATCAAACCTGAGAAGGGGACTGTGGAAATCCCCAACTTATAGCCAATTGGTCAGAAGTACAAGAGGCATGGGCTTAATGGCATCTGAAGTGGAGGCAGTCTGTTGTGGGGACTGACCCCTTAATGTGTGGGGTCTGGCAGTCACTCTGAGTAGCGTAATCACTGACTTGGATCAATTGTTGGATACCCAGTTGGTGACTAAAGAGTTGGAGAATTGTTAGTGTAGAAAAAAATCCACATATTTAGTGTCAGAAATGTCATGAGAACAGATTACAGAAGTAGATGTATTTCCATTTTATTATCTTTGATTGACATACAATAAAAATGTACTGACTGATGTAATTATCTTACCTGCATTCCTTATAAGTAACAGTAGACACATCAGGCTTAGAACCACAGTATAATATGCATTTTAACATACACAGGTACCTTAAACTATAGAACAATCACATTTATGTATCCTTTTAAAAACTCAATAAAATTAACTGCTGTAAATAAAAAGACAGTATCTGAAAAATAGATGCCAATGAAACAGAATGCACTAAAAGAACAGACTGGAATACTCTCTAAAAATTGCTGAGTATATCTGCTCTTTCGCTGAATAAAAGAGTAACACTCACTCTACTGTCTTAGCTGAATCCTCACCTCTCAAAGCAGCCTGTATCTGTCAAATGGCTCCTAAGTTTCGACATTGTAATAACTCACTTAAGAAATTTACCCAGCAAAAAAAATTTTTTTAATTAAAAATAAAAAGAAATTTACCCAGCAAAAATTCTCATACAGGGATAGAATAAGCATATGTATAAGGATGGTCATCACAGCATTATTTGTAGTAGCAAAAATCCCATAAAAGTCTATGTAAATAGAAAAATGGCTAATTAGGAAATATCCACAGTACCGAATACTACCTAGCTATAAACACTGACACAGAACTCAATATATGTACACAACACACATTAAGTTAATTTCATTCTATTTAAGCAACCTAAATATGTGTCATTCTGAGTTCTGTTCACTGTGTGTGTTTGTTTTTTTGAGACAGAGTCTCACTCCGTCGCCCAGGCTGGAGTGCAGTGGCACGATCTCGGCTCACTGCAACCTCCACCTTGTGGGTTCAAGCGATTCTCCTGCCTCAGCCTCCCAAGGAGCTGGTACTACAGGCACGTGCCACCACGCCCGCCTGATTTTTTGCATTTTTAGTAGAGACGGTGTTTCACCGTGTTAGCCAGGATGGTCTTGATCTCCTGACCTCATGATCCGCCCGCCTCAGCCTCCCAAAGTGCTGGGATTACAGGCATGAGCTGTATGTTTTAGCCACACTTGCCATCTTTTTCTTCATCAGTCTTGCAAAGATCATTCTCATTTTAGAGTCCTTTCACTAGCTTGTCCTTCTGCTTGGAAAGGAGTGATTTCTTCCCCACAGATTTTCCCATAGCTAGCTCCCTCATACATTCTAAAGAAATTCTAACCTTTCTCTCATGCTCTCTCTTTTCTTAACCATAGCATTTTTATAGTTTCTAAGCTTTTTAAGAGTAGTTATCTCTTATTTACCACAATATCCCCAAAACCTTGCACTGTACCTGGCATACAGTAGTCATTTCAATAAATATTTGCTCAAGAACTCATCAATGGTGATGAATAAATAAAAAGACGAGTTCAAATTAGGCAACCTCAACATTTCACATTTTCATGCCTAAAAAATAACCCAAAAACTCCTCAACATAGGAGTCCAGACATTCTTCACAGTCACCTTGGTTTATTGCTTCAACTGTGCTTGGAACCCCCACCCTAGCCAGCAGCTCAGAGTCAGCCCCCTGCTACCTCCTCACAGCACCCTCTAGCGGCCCCAAGGCTCCTGCCACCACTTCAGTGCTACCTCTTAGCCGCCTCCCATGATGACAGCAACCCCTACCACCAGAACCATCAACTGCCAGATTAATCTCAAGCTTTGTCTCTACATCTACCGAATTCATGTCTTACTACTTTGTCCACAATGATATGGCTTTGTCATGACATCTCTTCACCAACGTCATGACGAAAGAAGATATAATGAGAAAGTGACGGAGCTGCACAACCAACAGAGAGGCCTAATATTCCTTCGGGCCATCAAGAAACCAGACCGTAATAAATGGGAGGGCAGGTTGAAGACAATGGAATATGCATTATACTTGGAAAAAAGCATGAATCAGTCACTCCTGAAAATGCACGAACTGGTCATTGACAAAACCACACACATTGTGTGACTTCACTGAGATGCATTACCTAAGTGAGCAGTGAAATCTATCAAAGAACTGGGTGACGATGTTCAACTTGTCCAAGATTGGCGGGGAGGTGGGTCTGAATCTAGCATGGCAGAGTTAACTCTTTGACAAGTACATCCTGGAAGACAGTGATGATGTGAAAGAAAATAGAATCTTGGGACTCTAAACTCACTATGCCAAAGGGAAAGTAAAGCTTAGGAACTAAGTGAGGCAATACTGCTTTCCTTTTGGTCCCAGATAGCTATAATTTCACAACCGAGACATACATAGCCTCATCCGTAAGCCACGTTCCCACAACAATAGAGGGCCACATATCTCCCAAGATGGCTTCCCTCATCTTAATCTAAATCTTTCAGGATACATATCTTCCCTATAAACCAGCCCGAAAACTGAGTTCTGTTGAAGCTCACCTTAACAATGTCAATTACCAGCTTATATCCACAGGTAGAAGGATAAAACCAGAAATCATCCCTTGGACTACCCTGAGATGAATGTATAATTGACTTTTTCCCCTACTCCCTCTTTTCACATGTAAAATATAGATATACTGAGGCTAATCAGAGCCTCACAAGAATGTAACCATTTGCCTCACTGCCTACCCTCCCTCCTTTAATCCTCCTGCTTGCTCTTTCCCCCTTTAAATAATCAAGTTCTCCCAATCCCCTTTGGAAAAAGCACAGGTCACAGATGCTCCTGTGACTTTTTTTTTTTTTCCAGGGTACATCCTCAACCTTGGTTAAATAAACCTCTAATGACAGAGACCTGCCTTAAGTCACTTTTTGGTTAACAATGATGTGCAAATCCTTAGGCTCACTTCCCCACAGCCAATGGGGGTGACTTCTCTGGTAACCTGGGCAAGGCAAGCATGTTTGGTTATCCTAACTTTTCTGTAAGTTGTACCAAAATACCCACTTAAATTCTTTCATTTGTACCATTCCTTCAAATAAAGAACTTTGGCACAAAACAAACAAACAAACAAAACCCAAACCAAAACATGGGAAAAGGTAAGAGAAAAGAAAGATTTAACAGTTGGTTTATTTTCTATACGAAGAGAAAATATTTTCTACATTTCTGCATGGTCAGGTTATTTCTTAGCAAAGAAATCTATCCTTTGAAGGACAAAACTGGACATTTTAATGTAATAATAGACAGTAAGAGACTTACCTCTCTGGTACTATGTGTTTACATTTCAAGGAAGATGAAACCTCAGACTATGGAGACATTCCAGGGGCTGTAAATTTTGAAAGTAGTCTGATCTCCCTCCTCACCCCAAATATTGATTTATATTCCAAAGATTAAGAACCTAGGTTCCTCCTCAACCTTCTGCTCTAAGGATTAAGATTTATATGAGGAAGCAAAGGTCTATCTCCCTCTCTCAGGAGCTGGGGTTGAACAACATATATACAAGTTCCCAGATTAGTATTTTCTGGTTCCTCATATATCAAACGAATATCCTGCTCTCATCACATTGTCCTGGGAAAGAACTAGGGCAGAGGAGAACTGGTGCAGTTATTGCTGTAATAATTACTCTGTCTCTGCTCCAGAAATTGTATCTCTACTAGAAACTAAAATTTTAAATCCCCAACTAGAAACTAAAATTTTCATTCTACATTTTTCCATTAAATACATATACCTGGCCGGGCATGGTGGCTCACGCCTGTAATCTTAGCACTTTAGGAGGCTGAGGCAGGCGGCTCATGAGGTCAAGAGATCAAGATCATCCTGACCAACATGGTGAAATGCTGTCTCTACTAAAAATAAAAAAATTAGCTGGGCATGGTGGCACGTACCCGTAGTCCCAGCTACTTGTGAGGCTGAGGCAGAAGAATCACTTGAACCTGGGAGGCAGAGGTTGCAGTGAGCCAAGATCGCGCCACTGCACTCCAGCCCACTTCAGTCTGGCAACAGAGTGAGACTCCATCTCAAAAAAACAAAAAAATTAATGTGTTTGAACTACTGGAAAATCTGTATTTGTATACTAGTTCAATTATATTATAGGTTAATATTCTGAAGACTAGTCTAAGGACCTAACCACTAATCATAACATTATTTCTACACAAATACTCACTTTGTATTACTTGGCAAACAAAGTACACTTACGCAGTGGTTCCCTAAAACACCATTTCTATCCCACTCCTGTTTTACAATCCTTAAGTTAGTTGAGGGGAGTATGAAAATACTGCAGTCTACAGGAGTTAGATGTAGCAAAGAATAAGGTTCATATGAAAAAAAATTAGGATAATACTAATTGAGGTTCCCATTCAACTCTTTGAGATCCCAAGACTCTCGAATCCTCTGACTAGGCCATACATTTGTTCCCAAGACCATTTAAGGAAAAACGGATCCATTAAACCATAAATTCCCCCAGAGTAAAGGCAGAGAACTATTTTAGGGATCCCTTTACATTATAAAACAACAAATGAGACAGTCAGAAAGCATAGTAAATGATCTTTGGAACTGGATCAGTTTGGATTTGCATCCTAGCTCTAGCAGACACTAGCTGTGGATTCATAGGCAAATTTCTCAAACTCTTAAGGTTTTTTTTTTTTTTTTTTTAAATCTGCAAAGTGATAAAAATTTTCAGGTTCACTGGCAAAACTGAATGAGATATGAAGTACCTGGCACATTCCATACATGACAGTCTAACCTTCTCTATTATTTCAATTTGAAGAAGCATTTCTATTTCCTAGTCCCCTAACATGTAACAGACTGGGAAAAAAATTATTTAGCTACCCCCAACTTACCAAGAATTTTACACTAATACTCTTTCAAAAAAATAAGTTAGAGAAGAAAATACGGAAAATACTAAAATCTTTGGTTAATGTGCCTCATACAGCTGATTCAAGACTACTCATTTAAGGCTTATTCTATAACGAACAAAATTTGCCAGAAAGGGCAGATTTCTTTATTAGTTGTCAACTGTCAGTAATCTGTATGTGGCTAAATATTCGGTTCCTGGAAGCTTAAGGGAAAAAGAAACATACTGAACAGCAACATTTCTGGCTTAAATTTCATTAGAAATTAGCAAATTATTTACAAAATGTTTCTTGGATTACCCTCCTCCCTAGTTCCAAACATATATCCAATCTTTGAGGGGATTATATTATAGAGTAGGCACACTGCTGTCTGATGATTAAGAGTATAGGGCTTGGCTGGGCGCGGGGGCTCACGCCTGTTCCCAGCACTCTGGGAGGCCGAGGCGGGCGGATCACGAGGTCAGGAGATCGAGACCATCCTGGCTAACACGGTGCAACCCCAACTCTACTAAAAATACAAAAAAAAAAAATTAGCCGGGTGTGATGGCAGGCGCTCGTAGTCCCTGCTACTCAGGAGGCTGAGGCAGGAGAATGGCGTGAACCCGGGAGGCGGAGCTTGCAATGAACTGAGATTGTGCCACTGCACTCCAGCCTGGGCGACAGAGCAAGACTCTGTCTCCCCCCCCCCAAAAAAAGTATATAGGGCTAAAGTATACAGAATCTCCATGGCCTTTACTCTTTGGTCAGACTGTCAATAAACCAAAGTCTCAAGTGAGACCCTGGCACGTGCTGGATCACTGTGAACTCAACAGCTCAACTCTTAGATAAATAGCCTCAAATGTGTATTTTCTTTATTTCTTTCTTTTTAGACAGAGTCTCACTCTATCACCCTGGCTGAAGCACAGTGATGCAATCACGGCTCACCACAGCCTTTACCTCCTGGGCTCAGGTGATCCTCCCATCTCAGCCTCCCAAGTAGCTGAGACTCAGGCATGCACCACCATGCTAAGTTGTTTTTTGTGCGTATTTTTTTGTAGAGATGGGGTTTCACCATGTTGCCCAGACTGGTTTTGGGCACTCCTGGGCTTAAGCAATCCGCCTGCCTTGGCCTTGCAAAATGCTAAGATTACACGCATGAGCCATTCACCTAGCCAAATGTATATTTTCAACAGTTTAGGTGAAAGAGGAATTCATACTAAATAGCAGATTTGCAGGCAAAAGAGCTTACACTGTGTTGTAAAATTTTAGGAGCCTGAATTGTTCTCTTACTAGAGTAGTTATGAGGGAGAAGGCAGCCATGAGGGAGCTTCCAGATTGGATGAAACATTTTTCTCAAAAAAGGAACTTTAAATATAACATTTTGAGTGAAACTGTCAAAAGTTCTGCACCTAAAAACGTTTACCAGCTGCTTTAATCATAAAAATTTTCTGGTCTACAGAGAGCATCTGAAATAAAGCTATCGTTTAATATGAGTGAGCTATAAATTATACTCCCAAAAAGGAAAAAGAGTTTAGGTAAATTGAGTTACTTAGAAATGTCCATTTACATTTTGAACAATGATTGCTATATTAGTTTTCTATGGCCACTGTAACGTTATCACAAATTTGAAGGCTTAAAACAACAGTAATTTATTCTCTCACAGTTCTGAAGGCCAGAAGTCCTAATTCAATATCACTGGGCCAAAATCAAAGTACTGCCAGGACTGCACCTGGCTTCCAGAGTCTCTAGGGGAGAATCTGTTCCTTACCTCTTTCAGGTTGGGGCAAATGCCAGTATGCCTTGGCTTCTGGCCATATCACTCCAATCTGCCTCTGTGGTCAAACTGCCTCATGCTCTTCTGTGGCTGTTATCTCCCTCTGCCCCTTCTCTTATAAAGCCACATGTGATAACATTTAAGGCCTACCTGGATAATCCAGGAGAATCTCATCTCAATACCATTAACTTAATCACACATACAAAGACCCTTTTTCAAAGTAAATTAACATTTACGGGTTGCAGCAACTAGAATGTAGGTATCTTTTAGGGGACATTTTTCAGCCTACCACACTGACCAAAGGTAAGAGTGACTATAACCCATCAATGAATATAACCAACTCCCACAGACAACACTTAAGTCTTTATCCTGCATATAAGCTGTTCCCTTAATTTTTTTTTTAAACAAATGTGAAATACATTTCAGAAACTGTAACCACTTTACGGGAGACTGAGGCAGGAGAATTGCTTGAACCTGGGAGGCGGAGGTTGGAGTGAGCCGAGATTGCATCACAGCACTCCAGCGTGAGTGACAGAGCAAGACTCTGTCTCAAAAAAAAAAAAGAAAGAGAAAGAAAAAAATAAAAATAAAAAAGGCCGGGCACGGTGGCTCATATCTGTAATTCCAGCACTTTGGGAGGCCAAGGCGGGCGGATCACGAGGTCAATAGCTCAAGACCATCCTGGCCAACACGGTGAAACCCCATCTGTACTAAAAATACAAAAATTAGCTGGGAGTGGTGGCACGTGCCTGTAGTTCCAGTTATTCGAGAGGCTGAGGTAGGAGAATCTCTTGAGCCGGGGAGGCAGAGGTTGCAGTGAGCCGAGATCACGCCACTGCACTCCAGCCTGGGTGACAGAGAGAGACTCCGTCTCAAAGAAAAAAAAAGTATACTTTTAAATTACTTAGATTATCCCATTTTCCTACAAAGCATTTTTTTCGTTTGACATACACTTCCTTAAGCACTATGAAACAAAGACAAACTAAGATGTCTTCTCTCTCTTTTAATGAGGTATCTTTTTCTCCCATAGTTACTGTTCCTTCCGCACACAGTAAAATAAAGGTCACATCTAATTAACTCTCTCGATCTTTAGCATTTTTCTTTTCCTTTTATGTTATATTACACAACATGTGAATGAGCAAATACTTTCTTCCTTAATTAAAGCAATGCTTGCTTACAGGATACAGGTGTTAGATTTTAGAAATTTACTCAAGACTAGGCAAACCAGGGAGCAATAATAAATTCTGAGTAAGCAATCCAACTGCCATCATAACATTGCCTGCAGTAACTATCACCTCATAAAAACCACTTTCCGCAGTTCAATCTAAAACTACAGCTGTAAGACAGACACTCATTTCTGTAAGCTTCTAAAGACACAAAGTGTTCTTTATTGAAAAGCTTGTCACTGTACTAAACATCTGGAATACTCATCTAAATTACTCTTGGTAACCTAATAGCTTCTTTATTTAAAAAAGCAATACCAATTCCTAATTGAATTGTATCTTTTCCACGATGTGGAACATCCAACAGGAAGCACTCCAAGGTAATTTGCCAAATCTCCATTATCCGGTCTTAAGTTTTTGAACACTACTAATAAACTTAACATTTCTAGACTCTCTATAACTAAGTTGTGTTACAAGGAAAATAAATGTTTTTAAGATTTTTAAAGCTTCCCTTAAAATGCAGATCTAATTTAGTGTGATCTGTGCTTCCTACCACATTTCTCCCATCACCCATCACTATCTCATCTCCTCTAACACTACCCCTGCCCCCACCACAGACATAGATACTTTAATAGCCCAATTTAATCTGTTTTTAAGGTTTCAAGATACACCTACCTATCAAGGTCTGAGTCAACACTAATTATAACAGTAGCAGCCTTATTTTCTTTCTGTTCCTTTGCATACCCATATTAGATACTAACAGATCCATAATGAAAACCAGTTGAGTTCAACAATTTACGAAACATTTATTGAGCTATCATGTGATAGAAAATGAGAACCTCTAAGAATGTATTGGCTACTGAGGTGGACAATCCTTGAACATTTTCAATATGATTTGGTAAATGCTAAAAAAAAAAAAAAAAAAAAAAAAAAATCATAAATAAGCAGTCAAATGGGAGAGGAGAAATCAGAAAATGTTTCCTGGAGAAAGAGACTCATTCTTGGAGGAAGAGTTTAAGGTTAAGTGAAAGTTAACCAAGTGAAGAAAGCAAGCAGTCCTGAAGGACCAACATAATAAGGAAAAGTACACTCAGCATTGCATGTCTGGGAAACTCCAAGTAGTTCACTATTAAATGAGTGGGAAAGAAGTTAGGGAGTACAGACTCAGCACAGGGTGAGGCTGAAGAATTTAAATATGAACTACATCAGTGAGGCCTAGTATGCGATACAAAGGTGTCAAGAAAGATCGACAGTGCAATGATGAAGAGATCACCTTTGGCAATAGTAAAGGACAGATCTGAGAAAGTCAAGAATCTTAATCTGTGCAATAATCTGAAGAAGAGACGAGAAAGGCCTACAGTAGAGCTGTTAATAAGAATAAATTAGAAAAGGCAGTGCTCAAAAATAACTAAATAGGAAAATACATGGGATACAGGAAATGAGAAAGGAAGGAAAGAAAGAAGGGCTCCTAAGCTTGTGGCTGTGTACATGTTGATACTAAAAAAAATGAGACAGTAAAGCAGGAAGTAGTATTTTTATCACTTCTATTCAACAACATACTAGTGGAAGTTCTAGCCAGAGCAAGTAGGGGAAAAAAAGGAAACAGAAATAAAAGGCATCCATATTGTAAAGGAAGTAAAATAATATCTTTGTAGATGACACTGTGTCCGGAGTTTATTCCTTCCAGTGGGTTCTTAGTCTTGCTGACTTCAAGAATGAAGCCGCAGACCTTCGCGGTGAGTGTTACAGCTCTTAAAGATGGTGTGTCCAGAGTTTGTTCCTTCAGAGGTATCTGGAGTTTCTTCCTTCTGGTGGGTTTGTGGTCTCGCTGATTTCAGGAGTGAAGCCAAGGACCTTCGCAGTGAGTGTTATAGCTCTTAAAGCCCTAACAGTCTTACAGCGTCTCGAGTTGTTTGTCCCTCCAGGTGGGTTCATGGTCTCACTGACTTCAGGAATGAAGCCGCAGACCCTCTCAAGGTAAGTGTTACAGCTCATAAAGGTAGTAGTGTGGACCCAAAGAGTGAGCAGCAGCACGATTCATTGTGAAGAGCCAAAGAACAAAGCCTCCACAGCATGGAAGGGGACCCAAGCAAGCTGCTGCTGCTGCTAGCTTGGGTGGCCAGCTTTTCTTACCTTATTTGGCCCTGCCCACATTCTGCTGATTGGCCCATTTTCCAGAGAGTCGATTGGTCCACTTTTACAGTGTGCTGATTGGTGTATTTACAATCCTTTAGCTAGACACAGAGCACTGATTGGTGCATTTTTAGAGTACAGATTGGTGCATTTACAATCCTTTACTAGACACAGAGCGCTGATTGGTACGTTTTTGCAGAGTGCTTACTGGTGGGTTTATCATCCTTTAGCTAGACATAGAGGGCTGATTGGTGCATTTACAATCCTTTAGCTAGACGCAGAGGGCTGATTGGTGCGTTTTTAGAGTGCTAATTGGTGCCTTTACAATCCTCTAGCTAGACACACAGCACTGATCGGTACGTTTTTACAGAGTGCTGATTGGTGCATTTTACAATCCTTTAACTAGACAGAAAAGCTCCCCAAGTCCCCACCTGACCCAGAAGTCCAGATGGCTTCACCTCTCAACATGATCTTATATGCAGAAAGCCCTAAAGACTCCACACATACACACAAAACTGTAAAACGCTGAATAAATGAAATTGGCAAAGTTGCAAGAAAAAAACAAAACAATTTCATTCGTATATACTAACAATGAACAATCTGAAAAGGAAATTTTAAAAAATTCCATATACAATAATATAAAACAATAATACTTAGGAATAAACTTAGCCAAGGAGGCAAAAGACTTGTATCCTGAAAATTACAAAACATTCTGAAAGACATAAGACATAAATAAATGGAAAGACGTCCCATGTTCATGGATTTGAAGACAAAATATTGTTAAGATAACAATAAAGCTCTTTGACCTACAATGGGGTTACATCCCAATAAACCTATCATAAATTGAAAATATCTTAAGTCTAAAGTGAAACCATAGTAAGTTGAAAATATAAGCTTAAAGTGTTTTCAACTTTCAGTGTTTTCAATTTAAGATGGGTTATCCAGATGTAGCCCCATCACAAGTCAAGAAGCATGCTGAATGCATATTGCTTTTGTACCACTGTAAAGTTGAAAAATCGTAAGTCGAACCACTGTAAATTGGGGACCGTCTAGACTATCCAAAGCATTACCAAAAAAAATCAAACTATGAAATCCTGTCAGTGTTGAAATAAAGTACCTATTCAGTAGAATTCTGTGAAGAATATACAATAGCTGTTGTTATTGGTGCAGTAAGGCTAGCTATCCTATCCCATCCAACCTACATTCCTAAGAATAAAGTAGAAATTGAAGATTGTTCCTGAGGTAATAAACATTAATCATAACTTACTACAGAGAAGCTTATTTAGGGCTACAATATGATATAAATTTAAGACAGATTAAAATATTCCACTTGTTAATTTTAAATGCCCTTCTGAATTAAGTCTCTAATTATGGCACTGTGAATAATAGATCCCACAAAGGTATCCAAGTTCTAATTCCCAGAATTTGTGCATGTTAACCTTACATGGCAAAATGGACTTTGCCAATACGATTAAACTACAGCTCTTAAGATGGGGAGATTATCCTGGATTATCCAGGTTTGGACCAATGTAACTGCAAAGGTCCTTAAGAGGCAGACAAAGCGATGTGATGTGAGAAGCAGAGTCAAAGAAGCTGTTATGAAGGAGGCCAGGGTAAGCAGTCCAAGAGAGCAATTTAAGACACTGGGAAGCTGGCCTGAAGATGGAAGAGGGGTTGCAAATTAAAGAATGCAGATAACCTCAAGCAGCTAGAAAATGAAAGAAAATGAATTATTCCCTAGAGATTCCAGAAAGGTCACAGACCTTCCAACACCTTGATTTCAATCCCGTTAAGACTCATTTTGGACTTCTTACTGCCAGAACTGTAAAACAGTAAGTTCATGTTGTTTCAAATCACTACATTTTGGTAATTTGTTACAGCAACTATATGAAGCTAATACACCAGTTGAACCCTAATTATCAGGAGAAAATGGTAAGAGTGGGAGAAGGTGACAAAAAATGCGAACTTCAGTTTATTTGCTCAATAGTCTTGTCTTCTACCAAAAGAAAACCAAATGCACCCACAGGAAAAGTCTTCCTTTAAAGAAGTAGTTCTCAAACCTGGCTATATATAAGGAATCATCTTTCATCTGGACGGCTTTTAAACAATTCTGATACCAAGGTTGCATTTCAGACTCACTGAATCAGTATCTTTACCCCTCATCCACCCCCAGTTTAAAAGCCAGCCAAATGGTTTTTATGTGCAGCCACTTTTGAGAATCACTATTCTATGTATTCTGTATAAAAAATTACTGTTTCAGTGATCTAAGAAACATCTGGCATTTCCAAATGGTACTTCCCCAAATAAAGACACTGCTCAGAATTCACTCATTTACAGTTACTGGTTTAGTGTATATTTTGTTAACTTTAAGAAGTTACCTTTGGCAAAAAGTTGCCTGGGACAAATTCCTAGAAGTGGAATTACTGGACTGAAGGGCAAGTACTTTTTTTTATTCTGATAAATACTGTCAAATCATTATACCAATTTACATTTCTACCAATTAGAGAAAAACAATAGTTTTTTTTTTTTTTTTTAAACACCCTGTCCAATCTGATAAGTGGGAGGGAAATGATACTTCTTTGTTGTTTTAATTGGCAAGCCTCAATCATGAGATAAACAGAATATCTTTTCACAGTTTTATTGGCCTTTTTCTCTTTTTTTCGGTCTACCAATTATTTATATCCATTTCTGTTAGTTCTTTTTTAAGTTAACTTGTAATAACTCCTTCTTTTAAGGAAATCGACCTTTTGCCTGTCATGAGTGTTAATTTTCCCCATTTTGCTGCTTTGTCTTTTGACTTTTTCAGTACACAACTTTTATCTTTTATATATTTTTAGTGTACTTTTCTTCTATGGCATTTTCGAAAGCCATACTCTAAAACTGTAAAAATCAACCACCTATACTTTCTTGTAATTTTTTTTATATTTAAAGAGGCTAGGATCTAGCTACTCCATTCCATGCAATGAGCAAGTTTCCCAACATCATTATTGTTTAGTTCTCTCTTCTCCACTGATAAAGTTAGCATGCTCTTCTAACTCATGACAAAAATGGGAAGAGTGAGAAATATATGTATATGTGAATATATACACATGTCTTATGTGTATATAATATGCATGTGTGTATATCCGAAAGCTGTAAAAGATAAGCTTAACACTATAACTTCCTACACTGTCAACAATAAATGATTGCCTGATTCAGGTATACAGAGTATATAAATGCCTTAATAAGGTTACAAAATATGAACATAGGCAATGGGAACACTGTCCCCACAGCTGCCTTTGAAAAAGCAACACAACTGTCACAAAGCTACCTGCCTCTTTCTTCCTCAAAAGCAGTTAAAAGTTCTCCCTAGCAGTTTTCTTCCATGTTTGTACTCAGCCTTGTAAAATATTTGCTGCCACAAGGTGGAGACAACTTGATTACAGGAATACTGGTTACTGAAACAGGAGTAGGCACAAATTTTCTATGGTAAAGAATCATTGCTTCTAGATTGTTGTGTGAACCACAGGGCTAGTCACTTACAGCTGGGGGTCCAGTTTCCTCACTTGTAAATTTAAACCTTTATGTTAAGGAGCATCAAGAGCTCTCTAAACTCTAATATTCTGCAGATCAAAGCAGGCTAAATTAAATGTTTCTGACAGTGCATTGCCTAAAAACAGTCTTGTCCTCCTGAGCTAAGAAAATACTCTACCTTTAGCAATTTCTTTCAACTTGAATACTTCAGGCAACAACCAGTTGTTTCCTCCAATCTTTTATTTTCAAAGTCAAAAAGAGGCATACTGCATTAAAATTCACGCATCTAGCCTACCCCAAGTCATAGCTAAGGATTCCTGCCGTTTTTTTCCATGCTGTCTTAAAGAGAATGGCTACTTCCATACTTCTCCACGTCCACCTGCCATAATTGCATATGTATTTGAAACAATAAGCTATCGATTTTCCTCTATACTGGTAGCCTTGGTGCTAAAGGCTGCACATTTGGGGTTTTGTGATCTTGCCTGGTTTTTTGTTTGGTTGGCTGGTTTCTGCCTGAAATCAGAATCTTCCATTTCTGTTTCCTTTTTTTTTTTTTTTTTTTCCTTTTAAGATATAGGGTCTTGAGACCATCCTGGCTAACCTGGTGAAACCCCATCACTACTAAAAATACAAAAAATTAGCCGGGCACGGTAGGTGGGCTCCTGTAGTCCCAGCTACTCAGGAGGCTGAGGCAGGAAAACAGCGTGAACACCCGGGAGGCGAAGCTTGCAGTGAGCCGAGATCACGCCACTGCACTCCATCGAGCCTGGGTGACACAGCGAGACTCCGTCTCAAAAAAAAACAAAAAACAAAAAAAAGAGATAGGGTCTCACTCCAGCACCCAGACTGAGTTCAGTGACTCATAGCTCACTGTAGCCTCAAACTCCTGGGCTCAAGCGATCCTACCATGTCAGCCTCCCAAGCAGCTAGGACTACAGACTCATCACTACACTCGGCTACTTTTTTAACTTTTCGTAAAGACGGGATCTTGCTATGTTGCCCAGGCTGGTATTGAACTCCTGGTCTCAAGTGATCCTCCCACCTTAGCCTCCCAAAGTACTGGGATTACAGATGTGGGTGACCTTGCCCAGCCTGTTTCCTCAATTCTTAATGGTCTGTCCCTCTGACAAGACATGTTCCTTATACCAGTACTCATTCCTCCTGGTTCTCATCTGCCAGGCTAAATTTTTTCGTTTTCTCTAAGGATGTTTCAACCTCTGCTTGCCAAAGGAGTTTCCAGTCTACTGATTCATCCAATTTATTTGAATCTAGTGACCCATTAGTCATCTAAACCTCAGACTTTGGCATAACCCAGGCTTTCAGTCCTGAACACATACCAACTCTATACCACAAATTCATCACATTCTTATAAAGGACTACCTTTAATTCTCCGAGTGCCCTTAGACCAAGAAAACCAAAGGATGTCAATAATTTCCTAAGCAGAACAGAAAAATTTTACGTCCTTAAGTGAGCGAGGAAACAACTTCAGTTTATATTCCTACCCAGATAATAGAAACCTCTAAACGAGGGAGTATACTGATATTGTGGCAGTATCCAGGTTACTACTGACTGTTGACTGCCACTCTATGCTGACACCACATATAACTGGCCCCAATAAATAAATCTGTAGACTTAATGACACAGATCAGTTATCTGTATCTTTGTGACGGATATGTGAAACACAACTAAGGCATAAAGCAAAGCTGAAAGATTTACATAAATTTGAATTAAAGACAAAATAAAAAGAGAAGTCTAACTACTGACTCTTAGTCCAGGCCTCATATGCCATAGCATAAGTCAGCAGCTTCTGAAAAGTGGTATATTTCAAGATTGTTATCCTTTCCTGGGTAGATAAATGTTCATCAAGTGCCAATGTCAGCTTTAGCAAGTAGCAACGCAAGCAGTCACAGTAACATTCCCTTGTGTCACTGGAAATATACTAACAAGTTCTACTTTTCTGGGAAGGCCACAAGCTAATGGCAAATTAAATTTGTGGTCAGGTAGAGACCTAAGAAAATAATCAGATTCAGAAAGATAATAAAGAGAAAAGCCGAACACTAATACCTTTACACTCTTCTAACAAGAACTGGAATAATCCACTCAAAAACCAGCTAAGGAATTCATTTCTAGAGATAAAAATATAATTTTCGTATTATTTGACCAAGTAATCCCAGTTGTGGAAAACAATGCTATTAATGTGCTTAATGGTCTCACAGTAAATGTCAGAGGCAAGACTCAAACCCAGGTCTGTTTGAGTGAGAAGGCCATACGCTTAGCCACCAACCAAACATATTATTTACTAACTACTGCTATTACAACAATAAAGCCATTAATACGAAGATGTCTGCTGCAACCAGGACATTTTTCCAGTCGTTCAATATAACAATACCATATGTAACGACTGAAGTACTTGTAAGGTAATATGATTAGAGAAAACACTAATTTGCATCAGCGCTACAAGGACAGCTACATATGTTATGTTCTAGAAGGTAATATAGGCTTGGTACTTTTTTCCCTCAATTTTTTCAACTCCCATTATTATTGTTACCATATTACAATAAGGCACAGATTTTTTTTAGCAGTCTTAAGGCAAAAATAGCCAAGAACAGATAAGCAAAGAATGTGGTTCCCATGTCCCCTGTCACATAGGTAGATTTTCTTTTGCAGAAAAAGAAAAAAACCACTATCATGGAGTAGCAGCCAGACTGGGATTCAGGAGACTTCTATTCTCATTTTTCATTCTTGAAACAATTCCAAAAGGTAAACTAATTTAATCTGTCTCTTCTCTTCTGGCCTTGTCTCCAGATTTCTGCAACTTGCAACAAAAAAGCTTAATCCTGGCAGAAGTAGCTCCAGAGGTTTCAAAGGCTGAAAGAAAGCCAGGGACCAGGAAGAGGAAGCTAGAACAAGAAACCAGAAACTACTAGAAGTTTTATAGTCTGATAAATCTAAAATAGCATAATATTTAGGTTCACAAAAGCAGCAAAAGTATGGCACACTTCATATATACTGGAAATCAACATGACTTTAACCAAGTCAATATACAGACCTAAACCTCTTTATCCATAAAATGAGCATGTTTTAGGTGATACCTTAAAAAATCTACTGCTCTGGAAATAATGCAAAGAGCTCCAAACAACAAAAATACATATACTGAAATGCCCATTAGGGCAAAGCTACTTATAAACAACTAGACTTTGATAATCTTAATGTGAGTTCTTCAAATAATCAATATTAAAAAGAGAAAACCGTAACACAATAAATAAAAACTTAAGAAGTTAAAGTAGCAAAATCCATTCTCTCAAAAGCAAAACTCATTCCACATTACTTAACAATAAAGAGGAAGGAAAACTAACATTAATTCAAGACAGCAGATACCGTTTCAAATACTTTTTACAGTTTTCCCTCTACCTCTACTTTTAACAAAATTCCTGTAATCCACGGTTTTTAACTGTTCTGGGTCTACATTCCCCTTAAGAATCTGATGAAAGTAAGGAACTCTCACCTCTGGGAGAAAAAAAGACATACAAAAGCACATGCACACAAAAGTACAGAGTACAGTCCTCCCTGAGTATCCATGGGGTTCTGAAGATACTCACACACCACAGACACCAAAAGCCACAGATGCTCAAGTCCCTTACATAAAACGGGGTAATAGCTGCATAACCTACACACATCCTCCCATATTCTTTAAATCATCTCTAGATTACTTATAGTACCTAACACAATATAAATGCTATGTAACTAGTTGCTAGACTGCATTTTCAAAATTTCTATTACTATTATTATTTGAGATGGGATATCACTCTGTCACCAAAGCTGGTGTGCAGTGGTGCAATCAAGGCTCAATGCAGCCTCGACCTTCCCAGGCTCTGGTGATGCTCCCACCTCAGCCTCCTGAGTAGCTGAGACTATAGGTGTGCACCACCAAGCCCGGCTAATTTTTGTAGTTTTTGTAAACACAGGGTCTCACCATGTTGCCAAGTCTGGTCTCAAACATCTGGGCTCAAGTGATCCATCCATCTAAGTGCTGGGATTACAGGCACGAGCTACTGCACCTGGCCAAAAACTCTTATTATTTTTAAACAGTTGTACTCTTATTTTTTATTGTGGTTTTTTTTTTTCCTCGAGAGTGTTTTTCCATCTGCAGTTTGTTGAATCCAAGGAAACGAAACCATGGATACAGAGGGATGACTGTATTCGTGGATCCTTAGAGACACCTGGACTGAAGGTCATGAACATATGCTCTGCACTACCTAAAAAAGAATTCTCAAGCCTACATGGGGAAACAGGCTATCTTCTTTCATTCCCTCTTTGTTTTCTTCAACTCTACTGCACAACAGGCTACTGCCATCAAAGACAGTCACAGACTCATTCTTGGAAAGGTAACCTTACACAGACAACAGGTATTGCTTTACTTCCATCCCACTGCCACATGAATAATAGATGATCTTATCATCAACATAAATACAAATCTTAAAAAGTCTTATAAACCAACCACAAGGAAATGATTAAATACACTATGGTTCATACACCTGAAATATTAATCATTAAAAATGTTAACAAACTAGCTATGGCACAGAAAATGTTAATGATATTTAGATTTTTTTTTTTTTTTTTGAGACAGGGTTGCCCAGGCTAAAGTGAAACAGTATGATCATGGCTCATTGCAGCCTCGAACTCCTAGGTTCAAGCAATCCTCCCATGTCAGCCTGCATAGTAAGTGGGACTACAGGTGTGCACCACCACACCCTGCTAATTTTGTTTATTTTTCTTTTTCATAGAGACAGGGTTTCACTATGTTGCCCAGGTTGGTCTTGAACTCCTAGTCTCAAGTGATCCTCCTGCTTCTGCCTCCCAAAGTGTTGGATTACAGGCATGAGCCACCGCACCCAGCCCAGATTTTAAAACACACATAAATTTATATCTACATATAAAATACAGTTAAAACAATGTTTTAAACAAAATCAAACCAAAATCTAAAATTTATTTCCAAACGTAAACTGAGCAAAATGTAAGTGTGATTAAGTATCAACAGCAGTTTTTCCTACTTCTTCAAATTTCCTAAATTTAAAAAATAAATTTTAAAAATGAAAAAAGCAACAACTGAATGCTATAACATTTTATTCAAAGACAATTTAAGTAATAATTTATGGACTTCCCCCCATTCTTAGCTCTTAAACTACTTCCAAAAGGACAGCAGCATATTGAACATAGGGATTAAAAATAAAAACAATCCATTTAAGAAATGAATGATAGACCAGGTGCAGTGGCTCACGCCTGTAATCCCAGCACTTTGGGAGGCCAAGGAGTGAGGATCACTTGAGGCCAGGAGTTTGAGACCAGCTTGGGCAACATAGCTAAACCCTGTCTCTACAAAAATAAAAAATAATAATAAAATAAATTAGCCAGGTGTGATGGTGGATGCCTATAGTTCCACCTACTCAGGAAGCTAAGTTGGGAGGATCTCCTGAGCCCAGGAGTTCAAGGTTGCAGTGACCTATGATCATGCCACTGCACTCCAGTCTGGGCAACAGAGGGAGACCCTGTCTCTAAAAAGATGAGAAAAGAAAAAGAAAAAAAAAACGATGGGTAACTTATCTTGTAAAATTTTTTTCTCACTGCACACCAATATTGTTTTAATTTTCCTAAATCAAGTATTCCAAAGATTACTCAAAAGCTTTCAGAACAAATTAAACTGACATTAATAATGTTATCTACATTATACACAACTATAATATTATCTTTTCAAGTAATGAAGAACTCTTCAAGTAATGGAGAACTCCTGAGAAAAAAATTTCAAGAGACTAACAAATTATCACAGAACAACCCAAACTGATAAATGGGATCTACATTTCAATGCAACTGTAACAATTCTAGTAACATTAAGAACAAAGAAATTTAGTCTTACTATTCTAGATAGTACTTTAATATTTGAGAGCCTTTAAAAACATACATTACTTTACAATTATATGAGGAAATGTTCCTAGAGGATAGCACCCCACAGCTATCTATATATAAAAAAAAAAAACCACCTTGCACTAATTCGAAGAGCCCTGTTTTCTTCACAAATATGCTAACTAAAAATTTTAAGATCAACGACAAAAGGATAGGTTCATTAAAACTAAACAACAGATATAACTTCCAATCTTGCAAGTATATTTTTAAAAGCAGAGATTTTCTGAATCTGATATAACCCTCATATAAAATTAAATTACAAGCTGGGCACAGTGGCTCACACCTAGTAATTCCAGACTTTTGGAGACCGAGGCAGACGGGTCACTTGAGTTCAGGAGTTCGAGTTCGAGACCAGCCTAGCCAACATGGTGAGCCCTCATCTCTACCCAAATACAAAAATCAGCTGGGCGTGGTGGCGCTCACCTGTAATCCCAGCTACTCAGGAGGCAGGAGAATCGCTTGAACCTGGGAGGGGGAGACTGTAGTGAGCTGAGATCGCACCACTGCACTCCAGCCTGGGGAACAAAGCGAGACTCCATTTAAATTTAAAAACAACAAAAAACAAAAAACTACAATAGTAATTTCCAGCCAAAATAAACGATACAGGTTTAGCACCCCAAAAAGAAAATCTAAAACTTTTTGGACATGGACATGATGCTCAAAAAAGTCATGCTAAAAAGAAATGCTTATTGGAGCATTTCTGATTTCAGATTTTTGAATTAGGGATGCTGAACTGGTAAGTATAAAGCAAATATTACAAAATCTGGAAAAATACATCTGAAATCCAAAATATTTCTGGTCCTATGGATCTTGGATAAAGGATACTCGATCTGTAGAGCATGCTTTCCCTACTCCCTCAGGCCCTAGTCATTTAAACAATCTGCAAAGTGATAGTTTTGTTCCTACAAGTGTAATGAAACTTTTGGGATGTTCTCTCAAGATATAATCAACACATGCATCCCAAGTGAAAAGAAACAGCCGGGTGCATTGGCTCATGCCTGTAATCCTAGCATTCTGGAAGGCCGAGGCGGGCGGACTGCTTGTGCTCAGGAGTTCGAGACCAGCCTGGGCAACATGGAGAAACCCCGTCTCTACCAAAAATAGAAAAAAAATAGCCTGGCGTGGACGCGCCCGCCTGTGGTCCCAGCTACTCAGGAGACTGAGGTGGGAAGATCGCTTGACCCCGGAAGGCGGAGGTTGCAGTGAGCTGAGATGGCGCCACTGCACTCCAAACCCGGCAAAACAGACCGTCTTTAAAAAAAAAAAAAAAAAAAAAAATTAAAAACAAGAAAGAAAAGAAAAAAGAAACTGGGCGGCATATCAATCTTGAAAGACAATTATTTAGGAATTCAGGCCCTGCCTCTAGGGGCGTGTCCTCGGGGTCCTGGCGGCCGCCATTTCAGAGCTGAGGAACCCGCTCTCAGGAAGGGCACTCGTAATGGAGAAGAGCCAGCGTTCGGCCGGCCCGGCGGTGCCAGAGGCCTAGATGGGAGAGGAAGGCCTGCTTGCCAGTATGGCAAGGCCCATCTATCACCAGACGTGCCCCAGGACACACAGCAGAGTGTCCAGCTTTGGCGCATCCTCTCCGGAGTCGCTTCTGATGCCAAATCACGGCTCTGCCACTTGCCGGTTATGTGAACAGTCCCGGAACTTAAGCCGCCATTTCCTTATCTGTAAACTGGGGGTCCGTTTTCCGCCATCAGATTAGCAAAAAGAAATAATAATATCCAGTTTGGTCCAAGGCATATTAAAACCCATTGCGTGCCGTAGCAGCTCTGCCGGGAGTGGACAATAAGCAAAACTTGGCATTACCTACAGAGATTTTTAAAGTATATATCCTTTTTCCCGGCAGTTTCACTTCTAGACACTAGTTATAGAGAAATAAGTACACATATACAAAAAAAAGTCATTTCTGAAGATGTTTAATGCCATATTGTTTGCATGCTAGAGAAACACTGGGGGGAATGTAGATTAACAGGAAACTGGTTAAGTGAATGCTGCTACATCCAATCTGGGTTATTAACATACATCCAAGAATGAACTACATCTAGGTACTTTTTTTTTTTTAATACGAAACATTAAGTTTAAAAAGGAGAATATTACGTATTATATAATCTTACTCAAACACAGGCACACAAGACCTAATACTAGTTAATGTCACGTGCACTATTCCTTTTAGATATTTTGGAGCCTATTATGTACCACACATTGTTTTGGATATTGGAAAATCAACAGTAATTAAAATCCCTGCCTTCTAGTAATGGGAGACCAAAAGAAAATGCAAATAATAAAATTCAGGCTGGATGTGGTGGCCAAAGCCTGTAATCCCAGAACTTTGAGAGGCCACAGTGGGAGGACTGCTTGAGACCAGGAGTCCACGACCAGCCTAGGCAACATGAGACCCCCATCTCTACAAAAAGAAAGAAAATAAGAAAATTAGTGTGCACAGTGGCACACTCCTATAATCTCAGCTACAAAGGCGGCTGAGGTGGGAGGATCACTTGAGCCCAAGAGTTGGAGACTGCAGTGAGCTATGACTGCCTCACTGCACTCCAGCCTGGGCAACATAGCAAGATCCTGTCTCTTAAAAAAAAAGAAAAGAAAAAAGGAAAATGAAGCAAAATGAGAGAATAATGACAGGAGTATATGGATCAACATAAAAATAAATGTAGGGGAAAAACTAGAAGGCACGGAATGTAGGGAGACTATGAAGGGGATCTTTTTTTATGGAAACAACAATAATACCTTCCTTAATAAAGGATTAAATGAGATAAAACCTGGAGAGTTCCTAGCGCAGAGCCTGGTGGTTGAGACTTCAGTGTCTAGAGTCTGACTTGCCTAGGTTCAAATGTGGACTCTGTCATTTCCTATGTCTTGGAGACTGCATTTAAACTTCTCAATTCCTCAGTTTCCTTGTCTATAATGGAGATGTGATGTCATACCAGCTCTTAAGAGTTGTAAGGATTTAGTAATTTTTAGATGTAAAGTACCTGGAACAGTGCCTGGCTCATATTAAGCATTGTAGGTGTAGTATCGCTTGTTATCATCATCATCTCTTATTATCACCATCATTACTTGAGGCAGAGCTTTGAAGCCACACTTGCTGACCCTCAGGTAGTTCCTTCCTTCAGCATCCCCAGCTGATATTTGCCCAGCGCTTCACGGCTTAAAAATTCAAGGAGGCTATGCCTCATTCAAACTTTTCAGCTCACCTAAAATGATAGCCACTTCATTTTTTAAAAACCTTACTGGGGTGAAACGAACCATTTTAAATTGAACATTTAGTGGCACTTAGTGCATTCACAGTCTTGTGCAGCCACTAACCCTAATTCCAAAACATTTCCATTACTCCAAAGTAAAACTCCTTACCCATTAAGCAGTTTCATCCCCATCTCCCAAACCTCTGATGACCACCAAGCTATGGATTTTTCTATTGTGGATATTTCACAGAAATGGACTCATGTATTATGTGGCCTTCTGTGGCTTTCTTTCACTTGGCATATTTTCAAGGTTCATCCACAGTGTATCATGTGTTAGTACTTTATTCCTTTTCATGGCTGAATAATATTCCACTGTAAGTTTATACCACATTTTGTTTATCCATTCATCTGCTGACTGACATTTCAGCTGTTTCAATTTTTGGGGTATCATGAATAGTGGTGCTAGAAACCTGTGTGTTACATGCTGGATTGCCTATCCCCTACTTTGGATACCTCTGTTTTGGTGGTAGGAGAGTTAAGAGTGCTGCAGTTATTAGGAAAGGTCTCCAAAAAGGAACAAGAAGAAGGAATGAGTCTGAAATGGTCTGAAGGAAGAACAGATATTCCATGATGTCAGATCAAACAGAGGAGGAAAATAATGGGGGGTGTCACAGGTGAGGGAAAAGCATCAGCAGGGGAAGGCTAACACTGAAACTTTCCTGGGTAATAGAATATTCTACTTCTTAATTTGAGACGTGCTTACATGGGTGCATGCATATATATTTATATATATGTTAAAATGTATGTATGTATGTAAAAGTTGTATTTGTATTTATACATATATACATATTTGTAATATACATATATACATGTTTATAATATGTATATACATATATACATAAAATGTATATATATGTAAAAATTGGTGTGTATTTTTGTACACAGTTGTTATACCTCAATAAAAAATTCTGAAAGATGAAAAAAAAAGACATTATTTAATGGGGGGGATGCTACACTATCAACCAGATTTGTGACAAGTAGGGTTATAGGACATCCACAACTCCTCTCACACCCCATTACCACCCTAAACACTTTTTTAAATATAGAAACTCAACAACTTGAAAGTAGACACAAAACCATCCCCAAGATCCAAGCCAGCGACCAATGGATCTCACTCTCACTTTTGCTTTCTTCACATACACCCCTTACATTTACAACGTGCTTTACTCTTTACAAAGACCCCTTTACCTACATTACGTCTTGTATCTTTTCAAATAATTTGTAAGGTCAGTGAGGGTGACATTTTTAAATTTTTTTTTTTTGACAAAAGAAAACAGGCTCAGGCCAAGAATCTTGCTAGTAGTGGAACCAGACCTAGAAACCAAGTCTCCTGCATTCAATTCTGCAACTCCTTCTACTATACACAATACTACCCCTTCTGTAATATAGTGAGCCTTCTAGAAAACATTTGGCTGGGTTCCAAGACAGCTGTCCCAGACTGAATAAGACTCTATATAGCAAACAGTGTAAATAGTGAGGGTTTAATGCAATTACTGGCATGGAGGCATACATCTTTTTTTTAAGTGAAGAATTAGTTGGTTTTAAAGTAAATCAACATGATGTGTGAATGGTGGGGGAACAAGCAGAACGTTCTTCTAAAAAGTCAAAATGAAGTACTGTCGATGTGCACATTTCGCAATAGCGAACAGAGGTAGTGGTCATCAATACAGGAAGGAGAAAAAAAGACAACAAAGAGTGGACAATTAAGAAACTACATAATGTTTTATTTTTGGGAACTGAAATGAGGAATTTCTCCCTACCCCACACCAAAATAACTTGAGATTGAGAACACTAGTTTATAAAATACCAAGAAGTAGGAGAGAATTTTATTTAGCCATCAAAAGGAATGCCTGTTAAAATTGCTGGCTCTGAAAGATAGGGGATCAGAAATCCAAAGCCCCATTTTTAGATCACCTATTGGTGCTATGCAGTTTAAACTAGCTGATTATTTTACCCTTTCAATTTTCTATTTAAAATCAAGTAAAGGAAGAAATGATGTCTAGAAAGATAATGATCAATATTTTATTTCCATCAGCCACTGAAAAAAGTATTTCTCAAGCATCTATGTGCACAGTACTAAGCTAAAAGCACAAAGAAAGCACTGGTCTTTATAATCTAGATGAATAACGCACAGAGAAATACAAAATAATAATTATGTGACAAAATTGAGGTATCTCAGAGAAAAAGTTTTCACAGGAACTGGGTTGAACACAGTAGTCAGAAAGAATGAAATTGGATTTAATCGGGATAGAAGATAAAAAGAGTAGTTATAAAGTTTAGGTAGGCAGAGAAGAGGCAAGTGGGTTGCTATGTCCTTTGGGCTCCCAAAACACAGCACTCATTTGTTATTGCACTGAAAACACTGTACAGTAGTTTATTTGTTGTTGCCACTTAAACTATAAATTCCTCAAGGACAAAGACCTTGTTTGATTCATTTTTCTATTCCTAATCCCTTGCATAGGGTCTGGCATACCGAAGATAAATATTTTTTGAAAGGCAATGTTAACACAGATGTCCCTATTTAAATTACTACATCTTAACCTACACTATTTGTCCACATCATTTACTTATTTATTGTCTCTCAACTCCAAAACCACCCTCCCAGACTCTATGTTGTTATGGCTAAGACTGCAACTATGTTTCACCAACTCTTTGCCAGCTGGGATCTCATTAGGCTTTGCCAATAGCAGCAGTAAGTGAAGACTGGAACACAGGAAGATGGGAGAAGGGACAACCTTCCAGTTCCTGTCAGCAGCAACTGCAGTCCCTGACGCTGGCAGTTAGCAAATGGTTCCAGTCTCCAGGTTTTTGTGGTTCTCCCAGAACCAGCAGTAACACATGCCTTTATAAGTACTAGCAGCAACTGCACAATGCTGACCTACTCAAAAGTCCACCACCGGGTCCATAGAATCTCTTCTCTGAGCTCTTAGGTTCTGATTACTGTAATGTTCTCCCCTCCCCCGCTTTTGTTTTTTTTTTTACATTCATCTAACCAACTCCCTATATTAAATCCTTTCTGTTGAAATTCCTACTGAAGTCGCCATTTCCTCTATTGTACCCTAGTACATTGTAAAACAATAATTCTAACTGCTCTCAGATATCTTGCTGTTTCACTGAAGGGGAAAGTAAACAAAATTTGGGTTATTTTATAAAAACTATTTCATAGAGGATAACTTGAAACCCTCTAAATTTGCTTCTGTTAAGCTGCAGCATAAAAATCACTTTTTGTGATTCAAACTACTACACTGTTTAAATGAGAGAGAAAATGAGAAATAATTTTAAAAGTGCAAGTTATTCCAAACACATGCACTCACCTCTGTTAATATAGCACATATCCTAGAAGTAATGTGAAATGATAAAATTGTTCTGCTATTCCCCAGTGGTCCCAGTTCTCACATCCTCTGATACTGTGGCATGAGATCCTGATTTTTTTTTTTTTTTTGAGGTGGAGTCTCGCTCTGTCACCCAGGCTGGAGTGCAGTGGCAAGATCTCAGCTCACTGCAACCTCCATCTCCTGGGTTCAAGTGATTCTCCTGCCCCAGCCTCCTGAGTAGCTGGGATTACAGGCACATGCCACTATGCCTGGCTAATTTTTGTATTTTTAGTAGAGACGGGGTTTCACAAAGTTGGTCAGGCTGGTCTCGAACACCTGACCTCGTGATCCACCTACTTTGGCCTCCCAACGGATCCAGATTCTTAGATTTAAAGGCATTCCCCTTCGAACGCTCCTCCCCCACCCTCACCCCAAATGCAAGGTCCCTAAATGCAAGCTAACTACTTCACTCAGTGCTCAAAGAAACGGTAATCTGTTCCAACACCAAACCTTAGCTGAACTTACTGGTATGTTGTTGTGCCTTCCTGAGGGATTTTCAGCATTTTTTTTTTTTTTTTTTTTTTTTTACTAAATGTGATTTTCATTCCATGCATCGACTTTAGAATCTAACCTTTTCATACAACTCCACTCTATAGCATAGAAAAAAAAGATATCCCCCTTGCAGAAGAGCCCATAAGTAACACATCTTTTAAAAACAAATGACCAAAATGCTTACGTTTTTCATTTGGCTTATTACTTCACTTAATAGTATGCCCTCATTAGCAAATTTAAGCCAAGGTTAATTTCAGAAATAACTTCACCATTGTACTTAATACAGATAAACTGATTTTTAAAAATTATGATAGGCCAGGCGCAGTGGCTCAAGCCTGTAATCCCAGCACTTTGGGAGGCCAAGACGGGCGGATCACAAGGTCAGGAGATCGAGACCATCCTGGCTAACACGGTGAAACCCCGTCTCTACTAAAAAATACAAAAAAATTAGCTGGGCGAGGTGGCGGGCACCTGTAGTCCCAGCTACTCGGGAGGCTGAGGCAGGAGAATGGCATAAACCCAGGAGGCAGAGCTTGCAGTGAGCTGAGATCCGGCCACTGCCCTCTAGCCTGGGCGACAGAGCCAGACTCCGTCTCAAAAATAAAATAAAATAATAAAAAATAAATAAAAATTATGATAAATGGCAAACAGGTTAATTCTCAAAATGAAACGGGAGAGGGTAAATTTAAGCAACAGAAATCTTAGAATTTTTAGCAATGTCTATAGCTCCTGAGCATCCAACAAGATATATAACTAAGCCCAATCACACCACTCTGCCTCAGCTGCCTAAAAACCGTAAAGCAAAGGAGAATTAAGAACATGGCCAGTTCTACCGGAGTTGCTCCACACAACATAAAACTGGGTAATGGGTCACCTATGCTCTTAGCACCTATAGTCAGGGATTCATTACCTAGCTCCTACCTGGCAACACACTAACACTAGCTTCTACTTAAATGCCAAGAGTCTCATGACCACAGTCAAAATATTTATGTAAGACCAATCAAACTGCACTTCCCACAAGAAATACCAGAAGACTCAGTAGACACATTAGGTAGAAAGGGTAGAAGACCAGTGGGTAGAAGACCAGTGGGCAAACGGTCAGGATATGTGGACCTTTAAGGAATGGACTGTGTAAATGCTATTATACCACCTTTGTACCCCAAATTATATGGGCACCTACTCAGTATTAAATGCAAAGAAACAAGTCAATAAGTTGCTATGACAGCTAAGATGTCAAATAAATGAATCAATCAAGAAATTAACCATTGTCTGATGACAATGTCTTCTACAGTGTGTGCAATAAACAACACGAATTAAAAATCAATTGTACATCTGTGAGCAGAGTACATAATCTCATATTTTTCCTTTCTTAAAAGCTGCAAACTGTGATGCATTTTTACTTTATCCAGAATTTAATAAATGAGTCATTACAAAACTATGAAGCGCTTTAAGTCATACCAGAAACACTGCCATAATTTTAATAAAGTGCGTTTTAATGTTAACTCATTTCTCTTGCTGGAAGAAATTATGCTTCTTTGCTAATGTATAGAAATGAAACTGTCACTGAAACATCTGGTTATATATTATTCATTGGGCATATATATCACCTTTACTCCAAAGTCTGCATAATATAAACACAAATCATGAATAAATCAGATTAGAGACACAGACGTGACACCACAAACTGTAGGTCAGTAATAAAATTCCAAACATGTTTGCTGACCTGGTCTATATTTCCATCCATTCAAACCTGGGAGCTTCACACAGGCAGAGAAAAACTCCAGATTCCCAGTATTTTTAAAGTCTATATGGTCTACATTATGTTAAGTGATTGTAACTGGAAAATTTTCTATGCAACACACTTTACGATAACTAGTTTATTTTTCAAATATTCAAACGGATTGGCCTGACTCGGGCAGATTTTTTCATAAATCTGCCTCTACTATAATTAACCTTAAATGTGGATGCCACAAGGATACCTGAGGGAAATAACTACAATCCTTACAAAAAGTGAGAGACCATATTTGCTGTGCTACTCCTAGAAAAAGGAGTCACATATAATAACTACCTATTATTTTATTAAAAAGTAGGTTAAGAGTACAATCAAGATTTTTAAAGATACTTGTTGATTGTGAAAAGTAGAAATTTCAGGGGAAAAAGGGAATAACCAAGAGTCATATTGCTGTTATTTAAATACTTTATAAATCAAAGGATCAAATTTCACTATAAGAAGCAAACTCTCACACCAACCTAAGTTATTAAAATATTCAACAACTGCACTTAATGCAAAACAGACAGATTAGCTACCAATTAGACTAAGTATTCCAACTGATCATCTTGGAACTGCCAAAAGTAGATTATGTAATGCAAATGGCTCGTACATTCGTTTTAAACATATCCGCGGTTTAAAACACTGAAACCATGCCTTAATTTTTTAAATTAAAAAACAGCGTATTACTAAAATGCTGAATGCAAACCTATAACCTTTTCACGGCACCTCAAAGAAACCTGACATCCTCAAACCATTTTATAATGTAAAGTTACATTCTCTAAAACTTCCGGCAGCCTCGAAAAAGATACCCAAAGGGGCTTCAAATAGATGGGTCTATAATTGGTCTTAGCGGGCAAATAACTGAAATAAACGTCAAAGTTTGAGATCAATTTTTACTAACACCATCTCTGAAAGCAAGAAGGCGACTTCTGCAAAAGGCAAACGATTCTGACTAGCAGGGTGGGCTCCCGGCAACAGTGGGTACTAGGATCTCAGCATAAACGACAGGGTTCAAAACGCGAAGCTTCCCGCAGAAACTAACCAAGACACCCCCTCCCCCCACGACTCCTCCTGGGTAAGCTCGCGGCTTTAGAAAGCAGCAACAGATACTCTAGAGCAGGAGGCGGCACTCCAGGAATGTGTGAAGCAGAAAGCGTCTCCCCGAGGAACCCCGACGTCGAGCAGCTCCTCTACACTGGAACCCCGACTCCGACCCCCCAAGAGGAAGGAGCGGTATCTGCACAAAGTGCCCCTACCCCACCCCCACGATGCAGACACACATCCCTGGCTGCGAGGGGGAAGCCCAGAGAAAAAACCCGCATTCCACTCCGTCCGCCTCCGGAGTAGGGCTGCAGAGAGGCTGGGGCCCCTGCCCTCAGAGGCAAGGGGGCCGCGCCGCAGCTCCAGCCTCCGCGCGGAGGAAAAGGTAGCGAAAGGCTCGCGGGGAAGGGAGGAATCCCGGCGCTTCGCTGACTGGGTCCTCCGCAAACCAGCTCCCTTCCCTCCCACGACCCTCGAAGACACGGGAACAATAAGAAGCCGCTTCCCCCACCGTCTCCGCCCCGAGAGCGGCCGGGGGCGGCGGCGGCGCCATGTCCCCTCACACCCCCGCGGACACACACCCCCCCTACTCCGCGGTCCCCGTCAGTCGCCTGCAACGCGGTGGAGCAGACGCGCGTCCCGGCCCGCCACTTCCGCGCCCTTCGCCTCCCCGCCCCACTCACCGGCTCCTGCCCCTGCCTGGGGCTCCGCTGGCCGCGGCCGGAGCAAGACTCTGGTATCAGCTGCCGCGGCCGCCGGCGCCGCCGCACAATATGGCGAGCCTCGGCTTCCGCAATGGAGCTCGGGAAATACAACAGGGGCCGCTCAATATTCATGAGAGACTGAGGGGAAGCCGGCTCGGCCGGCGCTGCGGGGAGGGCGGGAAGGAGCGAGCGAGCGAGGGGCGGAGGCGCGGGACGAGGACGTGCACGGCGCGGGGAGGCCCGCGGCGCGAGGGGAGGGTGCGCCGCCGCGTGTTGGCCTGGAGAACCAAAGCCACCGCCCCGCCCTGGCTGGCCGGCCACGCCCCCCCGGCGCCCACCGCGGCCCGACGCAGCCCCCGGTCCACGCCCGGGTGAAGGCGCTTCCACCTCGTGCTCAACCTTTGCTTGGGTTCTTCTGCCCTGGCTTCGGCCCACCCTTTACACTGCCCTGGCCAGCCTCTGAGGTTTGGACTCAGACTTCTTTCTGGTGAGTTCGTCCTCTTAAACCTATCCCACCGGCGGAAATCCTCATTAAGCTTTGGTCTGCAGAACTTCACGTGAACTTCGGCACCCTTCCACCCTCGTACGACAAACATACACTTTTCATCCTTGCAGGATAAAACTGCAAGTGTAATTACTGCAGGGAAAATGACCTTCCACTCTAAACTTAGCTTAACATTGTGATTGTGGTCATCAGCTCTTACTATTTACCTTGCTGCTGCTTTATTCCTACCTCCTTGGCCCTTTCCGGTATTATCTTCTGAACTTGAGGATTTACGAAGTAATGGATTAATAGATGTAATCATTACCTAAAACACAGCCAGTTAGTCTCCAGTAAATTATCCGACATTTAATGCGTATAAATTATGAGCTGAAGTAACGAAGAATGGAAAGTTCCCTGATCTCAAGATGTACTATTGTTGTGATGTCGTGTTCTATTGAGAAGATAGCCAACAATACCAGACCGTAAATCTGAAGGCACTTGAGGCGTAAAGCAATGGACTGCAGTGGGAATCGGGCAAACTAGGTTCATAACCTCCAATGTGTGTCTATGTGACTTATGTAAATTGCAGAGCTCCTCTGCACTTCATTTTCTTCGTCTGCGAGATGGGAGAATTGTATTGAATCCTAGGTCCTTTCTAGTTCTTTAACGCTCTAAAACTCTCTATAAGCAATTCCAAATAAATGATATGAGTTTACACAGGAATTTGGAAAAGAAAAATATCAATTCCAGCTGGTGTGTTTGGGGGATGATTTCCTGAGGAGCCAGGATTTAAGATGGTCTTTGACGCCTTGGATGGGTGGAAGAAAGAGGACAGGTGTTAAATACAGCACTTTATGTATGCTACCTAACAATCCATCAAACGAAACAAGCATTCTTTCTCAGTGGCTTGAAAAGTTTTGCCTACTATCTGTAACTTTAACAAGTGACAATTATCTGACTCTACAAACCCTTCAAGGTTAAACTCGTCCTCCAATGTGGGGGGAAAAAAGGCTGGGTGTGGTGGCTCACGCCTGTAATCCCAGCACTTTGGGAGCCCAAGGCCAGCGGATCACTTGAGATCAGGAGTTCGAGACCAGCCTTGCCAATATGGTGAAACCCTATCTCTACTAAAAATACAAAAAAGTTAGCCAGGTGTGGTGGTGCGCGCCTGTAGTCCCTCCCAGCTACTCGGGAGTCTGAGGCAGGAGAATCTCTTGAATCTGGGGAGCAGAGGTTGCAGTGAGCCAAGATCGCGCCATGGCACTCCAACCTGGGCATCGCAGCAAGACTCCATCTCAAAACAAAAAACAACAACAACGAAATCAAAATAGTCAGGGATGCTCTGCTTCTCTCTTCTTGTGAAAGTCCACTTTCTAGAAACTGCAGTTGCGGGAGCATCTCCCTTCTTCCTTCTTGAGGAGTACATGTGTAGTTCAATTAAAGCAAGACAGGATGTTCATAATTTAGAACTTTTGCTCTAATTAAAATGCTTTTGAAAATCATGATGTGTGGTTAGATTAAGCAATTCAATTCATGTTGAGAAAAGTGATCATTTGTAGAAAGCGCAGGAACTTTATGGATGAAAGTTAAATATAGTACTTAAAAAAGACTCACAGGAGAATTAGTGGAAAAATGGAAAACTTATGGGATATCTGGATTAAATGTGATTAAAAAGCTAGACCGCAGGCTAACATCCTTAATATGAAAAACACTCCTGACAAATTAATGGAACTCATTTTATCTATTTTATCTCTTACTCAGAAATTTGGTACTAGATCTTCCCTAACTATATTAATCAGGAAAGGTTATGTTATGGTATAGTAACGAACATCTCCAAAATCTACATGCCTTAACACAACAAAAGTTTATTGCTTGGTTATGCTTCATGCTTCATGTGGATCCAACTCACTGTGTTCCAGTCACTCCAGGAACTAGGCTGATAGAGATGCCACCATCTTGTACCTGTATCACCCTGGAACACAGAAACTTATTCTCTGCGGCAGAGGAAGAAAATGGCTAAAGAATCCCCATGAATTTTTCATTGCCTTAGCTTGGAAAAGAGAGCAGTGATCACATTTCATTGCCCAGAACTAGCTGTACAGCCCCACACATCTGCAAGGGGACTAAGTCCTTGAACTGAGTTCAGACAGGGAAGCGGGGACTTTGGTGAACAATACTAACGTCAGCCACCCTGACCTCACCACTCGGTTCCTAGATGCCATGGGAAAACTTAAGAGCTTTTATTCTGTAACATTGGTTCTCTTGAGTGACCCCCAAGAAAGTTATGGTTTCAAAAGTAAACTCTCTTACTTATTAAGAGTTGACTGTCATGTAAATAGAGTGGACCTTCCATTTTCTTCTCTGTTGTATTAATCGTATATTATATCGATGTAAACTCCACAGTAAATGTATCAGTAGTGATTCACATATCCAGACCACATTCTTTTTGCTAATGTTTTGACCTGACATAACGGATATCGTTCTAAAAAACATTTTCTAGTAACACTCTATCTGCATGTTAAATGTACTAATTGGAAGTGATATTTGTATTTTAAGTAGAAGAACATTAAATTAACACTACCTAATAGAAGTATATTATGGGTAATGACTAGATGAATTCTAGTTAAAAAACAATTGTCTTCCTTTAACACTTCAGAAGTAGTATCAGGTTAATTACATGGTGAATTGGGTAGGTATCTCTAAGTGATCACCAAAATTACCTCTTGGCTGGGCACAGTGGCTCATGCCTGTAATCCCAGCACTTTGGGAGGCCAAGGCCAGTGGATCACCTGAGGTCAGGAGTTTCAGACCAGCCCGGCTAACATGGCGAAACCCTCTCTCTACTAAAAATATAAAAATTAGCCAGGCATGGTGGTACACACCTGTAATCCCAGCTACTCGGGAGGCTAAGGCAGGAAAATTGCTTGAACCTGGGAGGGTGAGGTTGCGGTGAGCTGAGATCATGCCACTGCACTCTAGCCTGGGTGACACTGCCAAACTCCTTATCAAAAAAAAAAATATATATATATATATATACCTCTTAACTGGCATTCTGCTATAGTCAGGCTACAAAATTAAAACTAATTCAGCTCAACCAGCTTTTATTGAGCATCTAGTATGTGCCAAACACTTTGTTAAGTACTTGGAATAAAACCGTTAATATAACTAGGATATGAGTTCCTTGAAAGCAAAATTCTTGTTCACCAGCAGATACCTAGAGACTAGCACAGTGCTGGCACTTAGTAGATGCTCAATAAATAGGTGTTAAGAGAAGGAAAGAATGGGATTCGTTGACTCCAGTGTGTATATGAAATAGAATAGCACATATGAGCTTGGTTTGCTTCACTTTCATTACTTAACAGAGGAAGTTTCTGTCAAGAGTTTGTTTAGTTTCTCCAGAGGCTTTCTCTACTTAGGCAGTGTGTCTTAAATGGAAATTCACACTTGCCTATTCTATGTCTACCATATGAATTTATTTTCAGCCATGCTCCAAGCATTTAATGGTTACTACTCATCTGAGATGAAGAATGCAGGCCACCAGCCATCTGTTAATGCTAAGCTATGTATGCATCACAGTTTATAAAGAACCTTTAGATCTGTTATTTCATGAATTTTCAGAACAGTTTTCCAAGATATTATTCCTACTTTATGGAGGAGGGAAATGTGACTTCTGCAGCTCGATAACTCTCCCAAACATTGAGTTAGTAACCGGCAGAGCTGAGGCTCAGACCTTGGCCATTTGACTCCAAGTGCTGGATATATTCCATTCTGCCACATCTGCCTTGCCACTCTGTGCTGCACACACAACTACAGTATCTTTCTTCTTTCTAGTAAGTGGTACATGAGTCAAACATCTCTGGAGTTTCCCCTCAACATTATTATTTATCCCAATCCTCTGATTCTCAATGTAGATTTTTTCAAGAAGCTAGAGATTATTTTCTTTCTTTCTTTTTTCTTTTCTTTTTTTTTTTTTGAGATGGAGTTTCACTCTTGTCGCCCAGGCTGGAGTGCAATGGCGCGATCTTGGCTCACTGCAACCTCCGCCTCTCTGGTTCAAGTAATTCTGCTTTCTCAGCCTCCCGAGTAGCTGAGATTACAGGCATGTGCCACCACACCCACGTAATTTTTATATTTTCAGTAGAGGCGGGGTTTTGCCATGTTGACCAGGTTGGTTTTGAATTCCTGACCTCAAGTGATCCGCAGGCCTCAGCCTCCCAAAGTGCTGGAATTAGAGGCATGAGCTACCATGCCCAGCCAATATGATTTTCAGGAAGTTGATCCAGTAATAGGAAACTAGCAGGTGTTGGTATTATCTTCTTAGAAAACTTACTTTTAGAGAGCAAAACAAAAATAAAAGTAAAAGTTAAGCTGGAAGACTGGAGGAGCTTGGGATTTAACCACTATGTATAGATACTATTTTTGAAATATATCCTCTACCAAAATCTTTATTTGCCATCTTTTAGATGTGTTGTGCTTTCTTTGAAAGAGCCAAGTTAAGTGGGGACATTGTAGAAAGGCCTAGAGAGACCTGTAATTCAAGGTGGCTCCAGGAAGCAGGCAACTCGAGATTTACAACCTTTTCAGCTGAAAAAATATAGCTCTAGCCACAAGCTCTAATGAAGTTTTATTTGTATTTCAGCACAGTGCATTTCTGTTTGTGATACTTCCCTTGGCACTTTAATTCCTTCTTCTATTCCCCAAACAACCAAAAGAATTGGTGCTACTTTTATTTGCTAACTGTTCAACTTAAAGGAGTTAAACAGGTTAAATGAGATGGGCTAGTTAGAAAGACTTTTGAGGAAAACTAAACAGCATTGCTATTTCCCTCCCATGGAGATTTGGAATGGTATTTTATATGTCCCAGATGTGGCCACATTCTGCCTAACATCTGTTAGTGCATTTTATTAAAATAATGAACCAACATGTGTTTGAAAAGCCAAAAGGGTGAATTAAAGTTTTCATTCTGATGCAGCATAGATTGCTGTTTCTTTATAGTTCGTAATGGAAGTGTATACTACTGTGATATCCATTTTCAAATATAAAATAAAGTATGATTTAATAATTACCGGCTTTCAGTAATTACTAGCTTCTAGTAATTCACTCCATTTGAACAAACCTTTGCAGATTTTTTTTTTTCTTTCAAAATGGTTACTGTGAGAGATGAGGTTTGTGCTTTGGCATTGATCTAGGAACATCAACAATCATCCTGGAAGCTAACAAGGAATAGATGATTCAGATTGAAACTCAGAACTAAAGTGGAAATTCCTCTAGTAAAGAAGGATAGAAGATCCCAATGGGAAAGTACAGATGAAGATTGCAAAATATTTCAATCAAGTTACAGTTCGCTCAAACTGCCTTTTGGGCATTTTAGTTTTTCCTACTTAAGAGAAGCATGGTGCCTGAATGATTCTTTTGTGAGGTGAGAGAATGGAGGGTAAAGACATCTCCTATCTAACACAGTTCGTAGAAATATTTTTTGGTAAATAATTTAAAAGAACTGCTAAATCCACCCATATAAGATAAGTTAATTTTATTTTAGACTATATCAAGATTTGGAAACTCTTGCAGTATCCATCTGCTGAGACATTAGCATTTCATACTCCACAAAAGCAAACCACTTAAATATATATTGAAAAACATGCTAAAGTAGGTTATAATCTAGGTAAATTTGAAAAACCATTCTGGTCAACCTATAATACTAAGATTTTTTGTGGGTTATATTTCTAGTCTTTCCATAGAAAATGTTTGTTTTATCAGTTTTTTTAAAATAAACACATTTTATAGGTCATGTTTACAAGATCAGAATTGACTGTGGTTCTGTATGTATTATGAAGACTACCACATAAGGAGTAAGATGGCATAAAGCTAGCTGTAAATGTCTCCTCTTGTCATAGTGTCCTGTTGGGGGTATATGGGGGCCTAACGCACCACCTTGTGTCCCTCTCTAATGCTTCTCCTCTGATGTAACTATAATTAATCCTTGTTCTGTAACAGCGTTATATTCAGTTAGTGGGTTTCCAATTCCATGACTTCTTGGCATGTACACATCCTTAGCTATCATTCTTCGTTCTTGGACTTGATCACATTAGCTGCCCTAGTTGGACCCTTTCCTAAAATTTGAAAGACTGCTGTGGGCCTGTTCTTAGTGCAGCTGTCTCTTCTTCCACATGGTCAGGTCTTAGCTAGTTGCCAACCCATTCGCTTCCTGACTTGGCCCTTTAATTTGATTTGGCTATATCTTCAACCCAGACTTTAGCTTGGGGTTTGACACATAGTATATGTAAACTGCAGTACAACCGTGTGTCATAAACATAATTCTTAGTACTCCCATTCATGGCACAGAAAAAAACACCTTCTTCTCTATCAACAAATGCAGAAAGAAGTGGGAAAAAACTGAGAAGCAATGAGGTTGTCATCGTTGGTACTAAATACTAAAGGAATGATTTTAGTTCAGGATTTTGGGTCACCATGTGATAATGTTGCAACTACCTAAAGAAAAATAATGACCAACAGGAAAGTTTATTCTTGGTGAACTATCAACATGTAGAACTGTATTTGGATGTTGACTTTAAAGAATCCTGTCAAAATACACTATCATTTAAAAGTACAAGTTTAAAATAATCCTTATATTCCAATTAGAACTTGAAATTTGACCAGTTCTGTTCTTAGACCACATTTAGCATCTCTCTTTTTCCCCTGTGCACTCACTGGGATTAGTAGTATGCAAATACATCCCTGCCCTACCACATACTACTAATCCAAGCAAACATACATTAGTAGTATATCACTAATCCTAGCATGAGGATACCATGTCATTATTCATGTTCCAACACCAGTCATTATTCATCTTTATATGTGCCCCAGCAGTTGACACAATGCAATATATGTTTACATAATATATGTATGTATGTGCCTGTCTGTGTGATGCATATACGTGTGTATACACACACACACACACACAAATATCTTGTTCCCAAGATACTTTTGGTATGGTTTTGAGTAATAATAATAACTACAATTTGTAAAAAGCAGTCACTAAAAATACCTGCTTTATATTAAACATTACAATAGCATTTAGAAAATGCAAATTCAAATAGGAACAATTTTCTACTTAACCTTTTTTTTTTTTTTGGAAATGGAGTCTCACTCTGTCACCCAGGCTGGAGTGCAGTGGTATGACCTCGGCTCACTGCAACCTCCGCCTCCCGGGTTCAAGTGATTCTCCTGCCTCAGCTTCCCTAGTAGCTGGGATTACAGGCACCCGCCACCATGCCCCTCTAATTTTTGTATTTTTAGTAGAGACGAGGTTTCACCATGTTGGTCAAGCTGGTCTTGAACTCCTGACCTCAGGTGATCTGCCCGGCTAGGCCTACCAAAGTGCTGGGATTACAGGCGTGAGCCACCACGCCCAGCCTCTACTTAACCATATTAAAGGAATCATAATACTCAATGTTTATAAACACAAATATTGCTTACATTACTGATGTTCATAAAAATGATACAACCTTTTAGGAGGGCAATTTTGTGGTTATCTCTCAAAAATTTTTAAAAGCTTTAAATTCGTCTTTTAAAAATATGTTTTTAAAAGAAGTATTTGTAGAGACAGGGTCTCACTCTGTTGTCCAGTCTGGTCTTGAATTCCTGGGCTCAAGCAATCCTCTCACTTCAGCCTTCCAGAGTGCTGGGATTACAGGCATGAGCCACCATGCCTGTCCTCTCAAAGTTTTAAATGTGTGTATCTTCTAGCCTAAGAAATGTCCAATTCTAGAACTCTTTCCCATAGAAGTACCCACACAAGTGTGCAAAGAAATGTGTACATGGATGTTAATTTTTGTGTTGCTTGTGTTTGTAAAATATTGAAAATAACCCACTTTTTTGGCTAAGTAAATTTTGGTATATCCATAAAGTACTGCATCATGTAGCTGTCAAAAACAACAAGATAGAGCCACAAGCACTAACATAGAAAGATATTAAAGCCATATTAATAAGTAAAAAATCAAGTTGGCAATATGTTCCATATAATCCTATTTTTATAATACAAAAAAATGTCTAAAGAATGTGCACAAAACTATGAAAAGGGATTGCATTTGAGGAGAGGAGAATTTCTGAACACTTTCATTTTCTAAATTATTTCTTCATTTCTGTATTGGTTTGAATGCTTCCCAATGAAATAAAAAATTGTGTTTTATTACAAAATTGGTAAAGATACAATTACATATAAAAAGCAAACTGTTCTAATAAAAGTGAGTGAACATTTTAGCATATATCTACCTATTATTAACTGCGAGAGTGTAGTAAAGAAAACAGCTGTTCTAGATCAGGCATCATCAGCCAAAACAAACAGAAAAGGTAGAACTTCAAAATTCCTTGTTTCTACAGGTCTAGTTGTGTAGTGTCCTTGAAAATCAGGCATTCAAATGGCTTATTATTAGACCTTAATCTCTACTCCCTTGAACATTCCTTACCCTATTTAGTAAGAATTTAGGCTAAACAGAGACCAACCAATGACTATAGATCCCTCAAATAGCAGCAAAGAGTTCTAGGACCTATATAATTATCTTGGGACTCAATTCTCCTCCTACTAATTTATATCTCACAATCTCTAGGGAAAATATCAGGTGTTTTTTGCTAATTAGTCTCCTTAGCACTCCCTCAAGAAATTCCTACTGATTTAACACATGATTGCTGGAAGCAACTACACATGGTAGGTTGAGAATTTACTATTTGAATTTCCTATCTTATACACCTCTATTTCAGGGGATTTTAATTTTTCAGATGTTTTGAGATCACCATATGGTGAAAAGCTTCAACGATGTATCAGGCTTGTTTCAAAAGACTTGACCTCCCTCCAAATCTGGTGCAAATGGCTCGAGAGGTCACAGCAAGAGCACTGGCCACTGCAGTTAGGATAGAGTGGGGTGAGGGTCACACAGAAACAGAGGGACCCCAGGACTGGCTGAAAAGGACAGGAGATTTGTCCAAAGTGGCCAACTGCCCAGAGCCGGAGCAAGAACCGAATACACAGGCAAGCAGGAAGTATGGGAAAGTAGGGCTCAGTATAAGTTTAAGGGGGTGCAAGGGACTCACCTGAAAATTTAATGGTGGGTCTTAAGCCAAGAACATACAGAACAGCTATACCTCCTCCTCCAGTGGAGAGGATGGCAAGTGTAGTGGGGAATAAGAGAGAGGTGCAATATGGCTGATGTGAGCGGAGGCTGGCAAAGGGATACCTCTGATCTAGACTCTAGGTCCTAAAGTTATAAGTGGGCCAAGTCTAAAGACACATGCAAAACCTAAAGTTATTGGTGAGGGTCATGAAAAACAGAGGGTCAGTTAGGAAAACTAGAGATGCAGATGCAAACAGCTCATGAAAATTTGAAACAAAAGCTTTGAGATAGATGTGAGGAATCAATGAGTGAGATGAAAAAAGCCAGGGACAGTGAGATCTGGACATATAATGACCGGACTTTATCTGGGTTCTCCTAATTTCTCTGACCCTCTGACCCACTCCAGCTCAGTCTCTTTTGTGGCATCTCATCGTTCACCCCAAACCCTGAAGTTTTGGGATGTCCCAGGATTTAGTCTTAGGACCTTTTTTCCATCTTACTTTATACTCTCTTTCTGGGTAATCCTATTCAGTCACATGGTTCTAAGTACCGTCCATATGTTGACAACTTTCAATTTTCTCCAAACTTAAAGATCCCAGAAGTTTCTCCAGACTTACAGTCCTCTCCTCTACTTATTCGCCCCTCCTTTAGATGTCTGATAGGTATCTCAAATATCAAATGCCCAAACCAGACTTCCTTTTCAAAATGTAAACAAAGAGTAATATATGATGTTAACTGTCCTTTTATTTGTAGCTGTAATATCTATGTTGCTTTACTCATCCCAGGGGAATTAAAGGAAATTATTCTTTATAATCACTTAAAACCACAAAATAATTCAAATGTAAAATTAATGTTTTAAGTGTATTTGCATGCATTTCATTTATACATTATTCCCTTATTAAGAGTCTACAAATCATCAGACTAATTTGGAGAGATGTAAGATATAAACCCTACCCTCAAAGAATCCAGCATCTAATGGGGGGAAGAGGCACATACCAAATGTTATGAGGCCAATACAAGTAAAGGCAATAGGAATAACTCCCCCTTACGGCTCATTATTAATTACACACTATGGAATAGCATCTCTCATAGGACTCTAGTCACAGCAATATTAGTTTTAATCCTGGAAATTAGAAGAATTATAGGCAAATTCACAACTGTGCTAATAGCAAACAACCTCATAAACTCTGTGTCAGGTACAGTGCTAAATATTCTGTAAGTGTCATTTCCCTGAATCTTCACAACCCTGTGAGGAAATTACCATCAGTATTACCACATTATGCATTAGAAAATAAAGGTTTAAAGCATCTTAATACTTACCTGAATCACCTCAAAATAGCAGGGTGGGCAAATCCACACCCTTAACTACTATTCTTTTTTTTCCTTTTTTTCTTTTTTTTTGAGACAGAGTCTCGCTCTATCCCCCAAGCTGAAGTGCAGTGGTGTGATCTCAGCTCACTGCAACCTCCACCTCCTGGGTTCAAGTGATTCTCCTGCCCCAGCTTCCCGAGTAGCTGAAACTATAGGCATCTGCCACCACACCTGGCTAATTTTTGTATTTTTAGTAGAGACGCAGTTTCACCATGTTGGCCAGGCTGATCTCAAATGCCTGACCTCAGGTGATCCGCCAGGCTTGGCCTTCCAAAGTGCTGGGATTACAGGTGTGAGCCACCACACCTGGCCCCATCCTTAACCACTATTCTAAACTGCCTTTTCATAATTGATGGCTCTGCTTTAACTAAAAAAATACTGCTTAAGTTTTTTTTTGGAATATTTGTACTAAAATAAAAGAATAAATTTCTGAATAAACCAAATAGCTAATATTCCTATTATACTACATTAATCAACCTCTATTACTAAACATATTTGCGTAAAAAGGACTACAGGGCAAGGAGCCTAGCTCCATGAAATGGTGGGGTCAGTTTTCCAAAAGTCATAAAGACACAGTAGCAGAGATTGGTCGTTTCAAGTTTCCTGCTGATTGATTGCCTTTGAATATAAGCTTTTCATTCCAAAGGACATTCTGTGTTTGGGGCCCTCTGTTAGTAGTTATCCATAGATAAATTAAGATGGAGAAATCATCAAATTTGCAGAGGCTAGGTGAATAGAAGCCAAAGCCTATAGGAATACAACCTTCCAAATTTATTATCTGTTACGTATTGATTTACCACATATGGCAGAAACTTAAACCAGATGTATTTTAATGGAGGGGGCCATCTCATGACAAGAGCACAGGAATGTGGCCTCAACTTGAAAGTAGAGAATCAATACTTCTAGGTAGTTCAGAAGTTTCCTTTTATGCTGATTGTACACTAGAATAAAACTTTTCCAATCATCTTTTCAAATTAAGTGGGATTCCACTTCTTAATCTGGAAGTTGTTGAAACTTCTGGCTTTTGAAATTCAATTATTTTCATTTTCTGAAAGACCCATGATTTTCTGAGTAGTTTTTACTTAATCTAAAACAAAACATTCTTAGAAAATAGAGCTTCAATATATAAATATTCACATCTACAAATCCCTTTTGCTCTATTCTCGTCTAGAATTTAGACATCACATTTTCATAGCTAGAATTCAATAACACATCTTTGTCTGTCATCTGCTTTATTTTAATTAAACCAGTGTCTTAAAAATTCTATTATTTGAAGTCACATTTAAGTATTGAAAAAAAATTCATTTTAATAATGTATGTTTAAGGAAAAAAAATTTCCACATTAGCCCAAAATGAATTTTGGATGCACAGTTATAAAACCTTTTTATTTTTCAAAAATTTAAAAAGCATTAGTGGAGAAAAAATACTATAAATGCTTTAGTTTAGGAATAGTCTTGGAAATTAACAATATACAATATGGGCCAGGCCAATGGCCTGTAATCCTAGAACTTTGGTAGGCTAAGGCAGGAGGACTACTTGAACCCAGGAGTTAGAGTTAGCAAGACATTGTCACTACAGTAATAATAATAATAAGCAACAGAGAATAAATGTGCAGTCCTTTCTCTCTGAGAGAAAATTATATTGAAAATCATTAACTGAGCGATGATATTACAAGTACTTGTGATTTAGTTTTCACTATGGTTTCACAATACATTTACATGGTAAAATACATTTTTAAAAATAATTAGGCAGAGCGTAGGTGGCTCATGACTTTAGTCCTTGCGCTTTGGGAGGTCGACGCTGGCAGATCCCTTGAGTCCAGGAGTTCGAGACCAGCCTAGGCAACATGGTGAAATCCCGTCTTTACAAAAAATTACAAAATAGCCAGATGTGGTTGCATGTGCCTGGAGTCCCAGTCACTCAGGAGGCTGAGGTGGAAGGATGACTCGAGCACGGTATGCAGAGGTTTCAGTGAGCTGAGATCGTGCCACTGCACTCCAGCCTGGGTTAGGGAGGCCACACCCTGTCTAGAAAAAAAAAAAAGAAGAAGAAGTCAATTTAGACAGTTTCTTCTATAGGTGAACAATCAAAGACCATCAGTCATAGTGCTGATATGTACACATGTCCACACATACATGTGATTGAGTGCCAAAGAAAGTTAATTTACTCAAAACCAGAAGAAAAATCCCTCACTCTGTAAGGAGTTATCTGTAGGAAACTAAACACATACCTAATAGAAGCTATCTGAATACCTCATTGCATTGTCTATAAACTGCCAAAGCAATTGGTTCCTTTTTTATAACTTTATTTGATTATGTGTTGAGCATTCATTGTATCCTGGACTCCCTTCTAGGCATGGGGGTGGGGGCACCAAAAAAGATGCATAAGTGATATATCTTGTTTGGCCAGTTTAGAGTAACCATAAGGTCATATTTCTTTCTTATGAAAGTAAAATTTACATATAGTAAAATGTACATCTATTAAGTATACAAATGAAAGAATTTTAACAAATATATGTATCCATGTAATCAATACCCCAACCAAGACATAGCACATTTCCGTTCCCCCTAGAAAGCTCTTTCATGCCCTCCTTCAATCAGTCTCCCTTTCCCCATACACGATCTCGTTCTGAATTCTTTTTTATCACCATAGGTTAGTTTATCTGCTATTGAAAGTCACATAAATGGAATTATATAATATCTATTGTTTTTAATCCCATTTAATGTTTTAGAGATTCATGGTGTTGTATTAGTAGTTCATTCCATTTAATCACTGTATAATATTCCATTGTACAAACATACCGCAATTATTTTTAATTCATAATCTTTTTGAGAGATATTTGAGTTTGTTTCAAGTTTTTGACTATTAGGAGTAAAGCTATTAACACCATTGGTCAAGTCTTTTTGTGTGTGTCTCAGGCTCTTGTTCTGTTGCCCAGGCTGAAGTGGTGCAGTGGTGTGATCACTGCTCAACACAACTTCAACCTCCTGGGCTTGATCCTCCCCTCAATCCTCCCACCCTAGCCTCCTGGATAGCTGGGACTACAGGCATACACCATCATGCCCAGCTAATTTTTTTTTTTTTTTTTCTAGAGATGGGCAGTCTCACCATGTTGCTTGAGATGGTCTCAAACTCCTGAACTCAAGTGATCCTCCTGCCTCAGCCTCCCAGAGTGCTGGGATTACAGAAATGAGCCACTGTGCCTGGCAAGTCTTTTTGAGAACACATGTTTTCACTATTTGGTAAATACCTAGGAGTTGAACTGCTGGGTCATTAGGTAGGTGTATAATTTTGTAAGAAGCTCTCAGTTTTCCAAAGTGGCTGTGTTATCTCATGCTCCCCCAGCAGTGTATGAGAGTTTCATTTGTACCACACCCTTGTCAACATTTGATAATTGTCAATTTGTTTAGTTTTCACCATTTCTGTAGGCATAAAGTCGAAGTTTACTGGGGTTTTAATTAGCATTTCTTTGATGTCTCATGATATTGAACACCTTTTCATGTGTGTATTGACCATTTTTATGTCTTCTTTTGTGAAATGTCTTTTTGTCTTTTGCCTATTTTTTAATTGGATTGTCAATTTTTGATTTGTAGAAATCTTTTTATATGATACAAGTTCCTTATCAGATATACGTATTAAGAGTATTTTCTCACAGTTTCTAGCTTGCGTTTTTTTAAGACTTTACTTTTTAGAGCAGTTTTAGGTTCACAGTAAAAAATACAAAGATTTTCCATATACTGTCTGCCTCACAAATGCACATCTCCCACTTTCAACATCCTGCACGAGAGTTTTACATTTGTCACAGCTGAATGCTTCTACACTGACACATTACCAAAGCCCATATTTCACATTAAGCTTCACTCTTGGTATTGTACATTCTATGGGTTTTGACAAATATATAATGGCATATATATATACCATTATAGTATCATACAAAATAGTTCCCCTGCCATAAAAATCTGCAGTGCTCTGACTATGCATCCTCCCACCCAATAATCCCTATAAACCACTGATCCTTTTACTGTCTCCATAGTTTTACCCTTTCCAGAATGCCATATAGTTGTCATCATACAATATGTGGCCATTTCAGATAATTTTTTTCCTGCTATGTACCACCCATTTAAGGTTCATCCATACCATGTCTCTTCATAGCTTTACAGCTCATTTCTTCTTAATGCTGAATAACATTTCATTGTCTGGATGTACCACAGTTTATTCATAAGTTTATTCATACATTTACCTACTGAAAGACATCTTTGTTGCTTCCAAGTTTTGCTTATTTTTAATAACTCTGCCATAAACATTTGTGTGCAGGTTTTTGTGTGGACGTAAATTTTCAACTCATTTTTGTAAATACCAAGGAGAGCAATTGCTGGATCAGATGGTAAGAATATGTTTAGTTTTGTAAGAAATGGTCAAACTATCTTCCGAAGTGGCTACACCATTTTACATGAATGAGAGTTTCTTTTGCTCCATATGCTCACCACAGCATTTTATGGTGTTAGTGTTTGGATTTTGGCTATTTTTTTTTTTTTTTTTTTTTGAGATGCAGTCTTGCCCTGTGACCCAGGCTGGAGTGCAGTGGTGTGAACTTGGCTCATAGCAACCTCCGCCTCCCAGGTTCAAGCAATTCTCCTGCCTGAACCTCCTGATTAGCTAGAATTACAGGCTTATGCCACCATGCCCAGTTAATTTTTGTATTTTTAATAGAGTTAGGGTTTCACCATGTTGGCCAGACTGGTCTCCAACTCCCGACCTCAAGTGATCTGCCCACCTAAGCCTCCCAAAGTGCTGGGATTACAGGCATGAACCACCCAGCCTGGCCTGAATTTTAGCTACTCTAATAGGTGTGCAAAGGTATTTCATTGTTGTTTTAATTTGCAATGCCCTAATGACATAAAATATTGAGCATCTTTTCATATGCTTATTTGCCATCTATATATCTTCTTTTATGAGATGTCTGTTCGGGTTTTTTACCTATTTTTAATTGGGTTGTTTATTTTCTTTTTGTTGAGTTTTAATAGTTCTTTATATATTTTTAGGTAATAGTCCTTTATCGGATATGTCTTTTGCAAAGAAGTCTTTTGCAAAGAAAACCCCGTCTCTGGCTTATCTTCTTATTCTCCTGATAATGTCTTTCACAGAACATGAGTTTTGAATTTTAATAAAGTTTAGCTTATCAATTCATGGATCATGCTCTTGGTGTTGTATCTAAAAAGTCATCACCATACCAAGGTCATTTAGGATTTCTCTTGTTATCTTCTAAGAGTTCTATTGTTTTGTGTTTTAAATGTAGGTTTGTGATCCATTTGGAGTTATGTGTTGTGAAGGGTGTAAGATCTGTGTTTAGATTTCTTTTCTTTATGTGGATGTCCAGTGTTCCAGCAACATATGTTAAAAAGACTGTCTTTGTTCTGTTGTATTGCCTTTGCTCCTTTGTCAACGATCAGCTGAATCTACTTATGGGGGTGAATTTCTGGGATCTCTATTCTGTTCCATTGATTGTCCATGAGATCTATAGTGATGTCCCCTCTTTCATTTCTGATATTATTAATTTGTGTCCTCTCTTTTTTCTTTAGTTACCTCGGCTAGAGGATTATTAATTTTATTGATATTTTCAAAGAACCAGCTTTTAGTTTTGTTAATTTTCTGTGTTGATTTCCTGTTTTCAAGTTTATTGATTTCTGCTTTAATTTTTATGATTTCTTTTCTTCTTCTTACTTTGGATTTAATTTGCTCTCCTTTCTCTAGTTTCCTAAAGTGAAAGCTTAGATGATTGACTTTGGATCTTTCTTCTTTTCTCTTTCTTTTTTAAAACTTATTTTCTTTTTTTACTTTTATTTTTAGTAGAGATTGAATTTCATTAATAATATGGTTTGTCTCTGTGTCCCCACCCAAATCTCATGTTGAATTGTAATCCCCAGAGTTGGAGGTGGAGTCTAGTGAGAAGTGATTGGATCATTGGGGCAGATTTCCCCCTTGCTGTTCTCATGATAATGAGTGAGTTCTTATGAGATCAGGTTGTTTAAAAGTGCCTAGCACCCTCCCCGCTGCTCTCTCTTCCTCTTGCTCCAGACATGTAGGACATGCCTGCTTCCCCTTCGCCTTCTGCCATGATTGTAAGTTTCCCAAGGCCCCCCTAGCCATGCTTCCTGTGCAGCCTGTGGAACTGTGAGCCAATTAAACCTCTTTTCTTTATAAATTACCCAGTCTCATGTAGTTCTTTATAGCAGTGTGAGAACAGACTAATACAGAAAATTGGCACCAGGAGTGGAGCATTGCTTGAAAATGAAGAAGTAGCTTTGGAACTGGGTAACAGGCACAGGCTGAAACAGTTTGGAGGGATCAAAATAAGCCAAGAAGATGTGGGAAAGTTTGGAGCTTCCTAGAGACTTGTTAAATTGTTGTGACCAAAATGCTGATAGTGATACAGACAATGAAGTCCAGGCTGAGGTGGTCTCAGATGGAGATAAGGAGCTTGTTAAAAACTGGAGTAAAAGCCATTCTTGCTATGCTTGAGAAAACAGGCTGGCAGCATTGTGCCCCTGCCCTAGAGATCTGTGGAACTTTGAACTTGAGAGAGATGATTTGGGTTTTCTGGCAGAAAAAATTTCTAAGAAGCAAAGCATTCAAGATGTGGCCTGGCTGCTTCTAAAGCATATACTTATATTCATGGGCAAAGAGATGATCTGAAACTGGAACTTATATTTAAAAGAGAAGCAGAGCATAAAAGTTTAGAAAATTTGGCCTGGCCGTGTGGTAGGAAGGAAAAGACAATTTTTAGGAGAAGAATTCAAGCTGGCTGCAGAAATTTACAAGAGTAAAGAGGAGCCAAATGTTAATAGCCATGACAATGGGGGAAAATGCCTGGAAGGCGTTTCAGAGAACTTCACAGCAGACCTTCCCATCACAGGCCCAGTAGCCTAGGAGGGAAGAATGGTTTTGTGAGCACAACCTTGGAACACTGCTCCCTTTATCCCAGCCTCTCCAGCTCCAGCTGTGGCTAAAAGAGCCCCCAGATACATCTCAAGACACTGCTCCAGAGGGTGCAAGCCCCAAGCTTTGGTGGCTTCCATGTGGCATTGGGTCTGCAGGTGGGCAGAAGGCAAGAGTTGAGGTTTGGGAGCCTCCACCTAGATTTCAGAGGATGTATGAAAATGCCTGAATGTCCAGGCATAAGTCTGCTGCAGGGGTAGAGCCCTCATGGAGAACTTCTACTAGGGAAGTGCAAAGGGGTAATGTGGAATTGGAGCTTCCACACAGAGTCCCCATTGGGGCACAGCCTAGTGGAGCTATGAGGAGAAAGCCACTGTTCTACAGCCCCCAGAATGGTGGATCCACTGACAGCTTGCACTATGCACCTGGAAAAGCCACAGGCACTCAATGCCAGCCCACGAAAGCAGTGAAGGGGGTTGTACCCTGCAGAGCCACAGTAGTGGAGATGTCCAAGACCTTGGGAGCCCATTCCTTGCATCAGTGTGGTCTGAATGTGAGACATGGAGTCAAAGGAGATTATTTTAGAACTTCAAAACTTGGCTGGGCATGGTGGCTCATGCCTGTAATCCTAGCATTTTGGGAGGCTGAGGTGGGCAGATCACCTGAGGTCAAGAGTTTGAGACCTGCCTGGCCACTACTAAAAAATACAAAAATTAACCAGGCGTGGTGGCACATGCCTATAATCCCAGCTACTCAGGAGACTGAAGAAGCAGAACCACTTGAACCCAGGAGGTGGAGGTTGCAGTGAGCCAAGATTGTGGCACTACACTCCAGCTTGGGTGACAGAGTGAGACTCTGTCTCAAAAAAAAAAAAAAAAAAAAAAAAATTCAATGACTGCCCTGCTGGGTTTTGGACTTGCATGGGGCCTGTAGCCCCTTTGTTTTAATCAATTTTTCCCTTTTGGAACAGGAGCATTTTCCCAATTCCTGTACCTCCATTGTGTCTCTGAAGTGACTTTTTAATTTTGCAGGCTCATAGGCAGAAGGGACTTGCCTTGTCTAATATGGGACTTTGAACTTGGACTTTTAAGTTAATTCTGAAATGAGTTAAGACTTTGGGAGACTGTTGCGAAGGCATGATTGTGTTTTGGCATGTGAGAAAGACATGAGATTTGGAAGTGGTTGGGACAGAATGATATGCTGTGGCTCTGTGTCCCCGCCCAAATCTCATATTGAATTGTAATCCCCAGTGTTGGAGGTGGGACCTGCTGGGAGGTGATTAGATCATGGGGGCAGTTTCTTATGGTTTAGCACCATCCTCCAAGTGCTGTCTTGTGAGAGAATTCTCACAAGATCTGGGTGTTTAAAAGTGTGTGGCACCTCCCCCTGCTCTCTCTTTCTCCTGCTTGGCCATGTGAAGATGTGCCTTCTTCTTCTTTGCTTTCTGTCATGATTATAAGTTTCCTGAGGCTTCCCCAGAAGCAGAAGCCTGTAGAACCCACAGAACCCTGAGCCAACTAAACCTCTTTCTTTATAAATTACCCAGTCTTGCTGGGCATGGTGGCTCATGCCTGTAATCCCAACACTTTGGGAGGCCGAGGCAGGTGGATCACCTGAGGTCAGGAGTTCGAGACCAGCCTGGCCAGCAGGGTGTCTTCTAAAAATACAAAAATTAGCTGGGCATGGTGGCATGTGCTACTTAGGAGGCTGAGGCAGGAGAATCGCTTGAACCTGGGAGGTGAAGGTTGCAGTGAGCCAACATCACACCATTACACTTCAGTCTGGGGGACAGAGTGAGACTCTGTCTCAAAAAAAAAAAAAAAAAAAAAGCAAATAAAAATAAAAATAAATAAATTACCCAGTCTTGGGTATGTCTTTATAGGAGTGTGGGAACAGATTAATACAGCTATGTTGCCCAGGCTGGTCTCAAACTCCTAGCCTCAAGTGATCCTTCCACCTCAGCCTCCTAAAGTACTGGGATTAAAGTATGAGCCACCATAGCCAGACAGATATTTCTTCTTTTCTACCACATGCTATAAATTTCCCTCTAAGTAATGCTTTCTCTTCACTTTTCCCCCAAATTTTGATAAGTTGTATTTTCATTTTCACTTAGTTCAAAATATTTCAATATTTCTATTGAGATTTCTTCTTTGACCCACGTGTTTAGAAGTTTATTGTTTAATCTCCAAGTATTTTTAAATTTTCCATATATTTTTTCTGTTTTCAATTTCTAGTTTAATTTCATTGTGGCCTAAAAGCAGACACGGTATGTTTTCTATTCTTTTAAATTTGTTTACATTTGTTTTATTAGGCCAGAATATAGCCTGTCTTGGTAAATGTTTCATGTAAGCTTGAGAACGATGTGTATTCTGCTGTTGTTGGATAAGCTATAGATGTCAATCATGTCCAGTTGATTGATGGTGTTGAGTTCAACCGTGTCCTTACTGATTTTCTGCCTGCTGCCATTATAAAGTACTTGTACTACCCATGAAGTGGTATAGTGTTATTTGGAAGTAGACTTGGATTACTTGTAAATGTATTTGCAAACTCTAGGGCAACCACTAAAAAAAGCGATAAAAGGCCAGATGCAATAGCTCACACCTGTAATCCCAGCACTTTGGGCGGCCAAGGCGGGAAGATCATGAGGTCAGGAGATCAAGATCATCCTGGCCAACGTGGTGAAACCCTGTCTCTATTAAAAATACAAAAATTAGCTAGGCGTGGCGGTGCATGTTTGTAGTTCCAGCTACTCAGGAGGCTGAGGCAGGAGAATGGCTTGAACCAGGGAGTTGAAGGTTGTAGTGAGCTGAGATCGCACCACTGCACTCCAGCCTGGTGACAGAGCAAGACTCTGTCTCAAAAAAAAAAAAAAAAAAAGTGATAAAAGACGCCAGCCATGGTGACTCATGCCTGTAACCCCAGCACTTTGGGTGGCCAAGGCAAGTGAGTCACTTGAGGTCAGGAGTTCAAGACCAGCCTGACCAACAGGGCGAAACCCTGTCTCTACTAAAAATACAAAAACATTAGCCAGGTGTGGTGGCACATGCCTGCAATCCCAGCTACTCTGGAGGCTGAGGCATGAGAATTGCTTGAACCTGAGAGGCAGAGGTTGCAGTTAGCCAAGATTGCACCACTGCACTCCAGCCTGGGTGACACAGTGAGACTCTGTCTCAAAAAAAAATAAATAAATAAATATAACTAATATGCTAATATGCTAATAGAGTAGAGAAAATGGCATATAAACTGCTCAGTTAAAATCACAATAGGCAGGAAAAGGGTGGAAGACAAAAAAATAGGAGGAAAACAAGCAAAACAAATAGAAACCAGTAACAAATATCAAGATAGTAATCCAACTGTATAAAAAATCACTTTGAACATCAATGGTCCGAATAAACCAATTAAAAGACAGAAATCATCTGAGTGGATCAAAAAACAAGAGCCAACTATATGCTCTATACAAGAAACCCACTTAAAATATAAAGAAGAATATTGAATAAAAGAAAATATATGGAGAAAGATATACTATATTTTCTCTCATTCCTGTATCATGCTAGTCACTCATTTTACTTACACATAAATATAAGTATATATATATTCAAATAGATTATTGCTATTATTATTTTGAAAACACTGTTATCTGTTAGATCAATTGAGAGTAAAAAATAAGTTTTTCTTATTAAATGAAGGGGAACTTCATTAAATGAATGGGAACATCCCCTACATTAAATGAAGGGGAACTTCATTTATTCTTCTGTGCTCTCCCTTTCTTAATTGTTCTATATCACTTTTCTTCTCTCTCGAGAACTTGTTTTAAAAAAAATATTTCTTACAAGGAAGGTTTACTGGTAACAAATTCCCTCAATTTTTCTTTGACAGAGTTTTTATTTCTCCTTCATTTTGAAAGATAATTTTACAGGGTACAGAATTCTAGGTGAAAGTTTTTTGTTTTTGTTTTGTTCTTTTTCTCAATACTTCAAATATTTTACTCCATCTGTTCTTGCTTGCCTGATTTCTGAAGATAAGTCAGATTAATTCTTATTTTTACTCCTGTATAAGTAAGGTGTTTTATTCCTCTGACTTCCTTCAAGATTTCTTCTGTATCTTTGATTTTCTGCAGTTAGAATATGATATGCGTAGGTATAGCTTTTTTAGTATTTATGCTTTTTGGTGTTCTCTGAGCTTCCCAAATCTGTGGTTTGGTGCCTGACATTAATTTTGAAAAGCTCTCAGTCATTGGTTCAAATATTGCTTCTGTTCCTTTCTCTCTTTCTTTTCCTTCTGGTATTCCCGTTACACATATGTTATACCTTTTACAGTTGTCCCACAGTTCTTGGATATTCTGGGATTTTTTTTTTCAGACTTTTTCTCATTGTTTTCAGTTTTGGAAGTTTTTACTGAGATATGCCAAAGCTCAAAGATTCTTTCCTTAGCCATGTCCAGTGTGCTAGTGAGCCCATCAAAGGCATTCTTCATTTCTGTTAGTGTTTTTGATCTCTAGCATTTCTTTTTGATTCTTTCTGAGAATTTCTCTCTCTCTGCTTACATTACCTACCTGTTCTTGCATGCTGTCAACTTTATTCGCTAGAGCCCTGAGCACATTAATCATAGTTGTTTTGAATTCCTGGTCTGATAATTCCAACATCCTTCCGTATATGAGTTCTGTTCTGATACTTGTTCTGTTTCTTCAAACTGTGTTTCTTGCCTTTTAGAATGTGCTATGGCTTGAATATGTTCCTGAAAAAGCGTGTGTTGGAAACTTGATCCCTGATGCAACAGTATTGGGAAGTGGGGCCTAATGAAATGTGATTAGGCCATGAGTCTCTGCCATCATGAATGGATTAATGCCATTATCACAGGAGTGGGTTCCTTATAAAGGGAGGAGTTCAGTCCCCCTTTTCATTCTGTCTCTCTTGACCTCTTGCCTTCTGCCAGGGGATGATGCAACAAGTAAGCCCTAACTAGATGCTAGTCCCTCAATGTTGGACCTCCTAGTCTCCAGAACCATAAATCAGAACATTTTTGTGTACTATAAATTAGCCAGTTTCAGGTATTCTATTGTAGCAGCACAAAACAGACCAAGACACTGTGCCTTGTAATTTTTTACTTTCTTTCTTTCTTTTTAGAGATGGGGTGTGGTTAGGTTGCCTAGGCTGGACTCAAACTCCTGGGCTCAAATGATTCTCCCACCTCAGCCTCCCAAGTAGCTGGGACTATAGGCATGCACCACTGGACCCAGCTATTATCTTTTTCTTGGCAGATGGACTGGATGTATTGGGTAAAAGGAACTGAGGTAAATAGGCCTTTAGGAATGTAGTGGCAAGTTGTGGGGGGAGGAGAAGCATCCAATAGTCCTGTGATTAGGTCTCAATCTTTTAATGAGCCTGTGCCTTGGACTGTGAATTGCACAATAATAATTTTTTCTCTCCCTTTAGTGGGACAGAATTGTTAGAGTGGCTGGAGTTGAGTATTTTCCTTTCCCAGGTTGGCTAGCCTCTGAAAAAAGCCCTAATTGTTTAGGCTCTTTAAAATAGTTTCTCTTGAGGTCAGGCCTTGTTAAGAACAGAATGCTCTGGTATATTTCAAATTAGACTTTCCTTATTCCCCTTCCAAAAGCAGGTGAGGATTTTTCTCCAATATGCATTGTGAAGATCTGGTAGAGCTCTTGGAGGTAAAACTCACAAAAGTGTGGGGACCCCTCCATGACTGGGTCCCCCTTGAATTTTTAACTCTCAGGATTGTCCACACTGGGCCTCCATTGATTTGTCAATTACAGTTCAGGTTTTCCTATCTCAGACTGGTTTCTGTGGCAATTTCTGCTTCTAGGTTTCTGTCCCAGGAACTTGTAATTCTCTGTATTCATCTGTCCGTTTCTCTAAGCTTGGCCAAGCAGTTTGCCCTGTGACCTCACTTTTCTGATGGATTTAAGAAGAGTTATTAATTTTTCAATTTGTTCAGCTTTTTACTTGTTAGAATGGAGCAATGACTTCAAAGGTGCTTATCTACAGGACTGAAAACTTAATTTGCCTTTTTAATTATCTTAATGGTGTCGTTTGATGATCAGAAGTTTTAAATTTTGATAAAGTCCAATTTATCCTTTTTTTTCTTTTAGGGTTAGTTCTTTTGGTGTTCTAAGAAGTCTTTGCCTATCACAAGGTTGCAAAGATATTCTCCTGTTTTCTTCTAGGATCTTTGTAGTTTTACATTTTATATTTCATCTATGATTCATGTCAAACCAATGTTTGGCTATGCTGTGAGGTAGGGTCAAGCTTTATTTTTTTCCATACATTTTTATAGCTGTTTCAACCTCAACTGTTTAGAAGAGTTCCCTTTCCCACTGAATTGACTTGGTGCCTTTGTAAATATTCAATTGACTCTATATATTTGGGTCTATTTTTGGACTCACTATTCTGCTCCATTAATCTGTTTGCCTATTTTTATGCCATAATCATGTTTCTCTTTAATATACAAATTAAATCATTATGATCTCATTTTCACCTTTTTATACATTACCCTGTAGAGTTTACCCTACCCTCTGCCTTAAAACTCAGGATACACACTCATTCTTGAGGTCAGTCTTGTTTTCATGTTACTAGTTCAGAGAGAAGCAGAGATTGTAATCAGCCCACCAACTAGTGTCTTTTGTTGTTGCCCTGGCTGTAGTCTGTTGTTGCTGGAAACACAAAGTCTCACACCCCTAGAGATCATCACTGTCCGCTGCTGGAATGACCACGGTCCCTGACCACTGCTTGTTGGAATTGCAGTTTTTCAGAGTATAAAGAGGAAAAAGGAGATATCGCCTTTACTATTATGATCACCATGCCACCGATGAGTCTTCCCCATTAATATACACCCTTCTGCACAGCTGTTTTGACCAAGCATGCCCCCAGTGCTATGGTGACTGAATCAAGAGAGTCTCTGGCCTCAGGTTACTCCTCTGGAGCCTTATAATTTGCCCAGGTTTTCCAGCTTCTTAGGGGGCTGGGTCCCCTTTCCTTCCAGGTGAATTCAAGTGAGACTATATATCTATATCTCTCTAAGATGTTCTCATAACCTAGAGTCTCGAAAGAGATGAGGTTGATATCTGTATCCATTTTTCTCCCAGGAGACTTCTAAGGTCTACATTGGAAAAAATGTCATCTCCTTCCCAGAACACAAAATAAGCTCCCCAAAGTATCATTATACTACAGATAGTGAACTGATTGCCACAGGCCACATCTAGCCTGCAGCTGTGATTTGTTTTCCTGTCAGTGTCTTCTGGATTTGAGCCAATATTCTAAAATGGAGAGATTTTTGGTTAACAACATAGATAACCTAGCTTCCACACGACTTGGGAAAACTGGATCTGCATGCTGCATGGCCTCTGTTCATTGGAACTGAGTTGGGTTTACTCACTTGAGATCTCACTTAGAGCCCTAGTCGCTTATATCTAGCTTTCCTCAGTATCAGCCTGGCTCCTAAAGCATTGCGTTTGTGAATTCTCTATCAAACCTGAAAACAAGTGTTCACTCCCTGTCACACATCCACATAACTAAAAAGAACAGGTCACATCATTGATCTCTGAACAAAGCTCACTACCACAATAGATTCTAAATAGCTACCGCTAGACTTAGAAGTAGCTGACAACTTTAATAATATCTGTTTTTGTTAACAACAAAAAGTTTAGATTTCCACTTCACCCTCCTACATTTATTCATCCAACACATACTTATTTAGCACCTACTTTGTGACAGGCACTTTTTTTCTAGGCGCTTGACATACATCAGAGCACAAAGTAACAAAAGTGCCTGCCTTTGTGGCACTTGTAGTGGTTTTGGAAAGATAAACAATAAACAACTGTCATAGTAAATATGTTAGCTATATAAAATATTACAAAGTGTGGCAGAGTATACAGGGAATGCTCGCCAAATGATCCATGTACTTTCTCATGTACTTTCTTTTTTTTTTTTTTTTTTTTGAGACGGAGTCTCGCTCTGTTGCCTGGGCTGGAGTGCAGTGGCCGGATCTCAGCTCACTGCAAGCTCCGCCTCCCGGGTTTACGCCATTCTCCTGCCTCAGCCTCCCGAGTAGCTGGGACTACAGGCGCCCGCCACCTCGCCCAGCTAGTTTTTTGTATTTTTTAGTAGAGACGGGGTTTCACCATGTTAGCCAGGATGGTCTCGATCTCGTGACCTCGTGATCCGCCCGTCTTGGCCTCCCAAAGTGCTGGGATTACAGGCTTGAGCCACTGCGCCTGGCCCTCCATGTACTTTCTTATATTTCTTAGCCAGGAAGAACTGAGCCCTGGAGTATTCCAACATTAGGATGCTGGGAAAGGTATCAGCAAGGGAGCCTGTGAAGGCACAGGGAGTAAGGAAAGTGAAAAAGAGGAGAGTGGGGCATCCTGGAAATCAAGTGAAGAAAGGATGTTAGAAAGACAGAGTGATCTATTATCAAATGTTGCTGACAGGCCAGGTAGAAGATGATTAGACCATCAGATTTAACCATGTGGAGGTCATTGGTGACCTTGACAAAAGCAGTTTTGGTTGGGACAAATGGCTGATTGAAGTGAAGACAGGATGGGTGAACAGAAATAGGAATGAACCACAATCTAAACTAGCAAAAGGAAGCAGGTAAATCCTACCAGGGAAGGAGTCGTGAGATGAAAACATTGTTTTTTTGTTTCATTGGTGTTGGTGGGTGTTTATGGTTTTTTTTGTTTTTGTTTTTGGTTTTTTTGGTTTTTTTTTTTTTTTTGAGATGGAGTCTCACTCTGTCACACGGGCTGGAGTGCAATGGCACAATCTCTACTCACTGCACCTCTGCCTCCCAGGTTCAAACAATTCTCCTGCCCCAGCCTCCCGAGTAGCTGGGATTACAGGTGAGTGCCACCATGCCCAGCTAATTTTTGTATTTTCCATGGAGATGGGGTTTCACCATGTTGGCCAGGCTGGTCTCAAACTCCTGACCTCAAGTGATCCATCTGTCTTGGCCTCCCAAAGTGCTGGGATTACAGGCGTGAGCCACCATGCCCAGCCAACTCACTGCCTCTTCATATGGGCTCCAGCAGTTGACACAATGCAATATACATTTACATAATATATGTATATATGTGCCTCTCTGTGTGTGTGCATATATGTGTGTATACACGCACACACGCACACAAATATCTTGTTCCCAAGATACTTTTGGTATGGTTTTGAGTAATAATAATAACTACAATTTGTAAAAAGCAGTCACTAAAAATACCTGCTTTATATTAAACATTACAATAGCATTTAGAAAATGCAAATTCAAATAGGAACAATTTCCTACTTAACGATTTTTTTTTTTTGGAGACGGAGTCTCACTCTGTCACCCAGGCTGGAGTGCAGTGGTATGATCTCAGCTCACTGCAACCTCCGCCTCCCGGGTTCAAGTGATTCTCCTGCCTCAGCTTCCCTAGTAGCTGGGATTACAGGCACCTGCCACCATGCCCGGCTAATTTTTGTATTTTTAGTAGAGACGAGGTTTCACCATGTTGGTCAAGCTGGTCTTGAACTCCTGACCTCAGGTGATCTGCCCATCTCGGCCTCCCAAAGTGCTAGGATTATAGGCATGAGCCACCGTGCCTGGCCTGTTTTTTTTTTTTTTTTCTTGACATGGTGTCTTGCTCTGTCGCCCAGGCATGGTGATCATAATGGTAAAGGTGATATATCCTTTTTCATTCTTATTTATTTATTTTTTTTGAGACAGAGTCTTGCTCTGTCACTCAGGCTGGAGTGCAGTGGCGCGATCTTGGCTCACTGCAACGTCCAGCTCCTGGGTTCAAGCAATTCTTGTGCCTCAGCCTCCTGAATAGCTGGGATTACAGGCATGCACCACCACGTCCAGCTAATTTTTGTATTTTAAGTAGAGATGGGGTTTCACCATGTTGGTCAGGCTGGTCTTGAACTCCTGACCTCAAGTGATCCACCTGCCTTGGCCTTTCAAAGTGTTGGGGTTACAGGGGTGAGCTACCATGCCTGGCCAATGTTGGTGTTTTTTAAGAAGGCAGACCAATGAGCAAATTTGTATGCTGCTGGAAACAAGTCTAATAGAGGAAAAACCTGAGAGTGTTGAAAGAGAGAAGAGAGAATTACTGGAATGATACCCTTGAGTAGGTGACAAGGGGTGAGCACCAGTGTACAGATGAAAAAACAGCTTTAGATAAGAGTATGGGTAATTCTGCTACAGAAACAAGAAGGCAGAGTGTGAGGACAGATGCTGGTAGGTGGATAATGATGGCAGCAATTGTCTCTGTGTGTTTCTCATTTCTACAACTTGACACTAAGACTCTGACATCTTAATGGAGATCTTGAGGAACTGTGGACCACTAAAGTAACAATATTCTATAATTTAAAATAGAGAGCTTTATTCTTAAAGGTACCAAAACCTTTAGGTGGGAAGCGGAGCTTCCAGTGGACGTGAAAAAACAGTGCTTCAAGGAAGAGGTAAAAGGAACAGGAATTTATGCTGGATGGGGTACCCAAATAGATGTATTTAATAAGCTATAGGGGACATCATGAATATTTATGACAGAGAAACATGCACATGCACAACTAAGCTTTAGGCCTCTTCATGGATCGCAGGTTCAAAAAATAGCAGTGTCGCCACTGAGCTAAGGGTGGAGTTTTTAGCCCTCTGATGTCAATATATGAAGCAGAGGACAGGAAAACCCTCACTGTGCATCTTCCACCCCATGGTTGAAGGTCTCTTATTAACAAGGAATGCTGGTCAGTTGTGGTAGAGCAACTACACAACATCCAGTCATGGCCTGCAATGACTGGCTAACAGCAATAAAGGAACGAGTCATTCATTTCTTGTTTTCCAGAGCTGGTTTCTGCTTACTCCTTAGGAAAGCATTCTGGTCAAAGGTTAATAAGGAAGGGGTATGCTGAGACGTAACCATCTTCCATTCTGCATGGCCAGTAACTCAGTGAACTTTTTCTTAGCTTTTAGGATCTCCAAGGACAAGGGGGGCTGGTTTAATCCAGTGAGGGAGTGAGTGTTGGGATTATTTCTCAGAATTGTGGCTCTAAAGGCTAATGTATTCTGTGTAGGAGTAAAAAACTGATGCAGGTAAAGCTGCATTTCTGTAGACTGTGTTTCCTTTGGAAGAATGATCCTTGAGTAGTAATGGATTCAAACTATGCCCTGCCAATAAACAGCTGCTTGTTCTTGTGGAGATGTGCATATTCTGTCCAAGTATTTACTTCAGGAAGCAGACCTTGAAAACAGGAGGAATGCTGGTGACACGATTTGGCTGTGTCTCCACCCAGATCTCATCTTGAATTGTAACTCCCACAGTTCCCACTTGTCATGGGAGGAGCCCAGTGGGAGACGATTGAATCACAGGGTTAGGTCTTTCCTGTGCTCTTGTCGTGATAGTGAATGAGTCTTACAAGATTCGATGGTTTTAAAAATGGGAGTTTCCCTGTGCAAGCTCTTTTTTTTTTTTTTTTGCCTGCCACCATCCACATAAGATGTGACTTGCCCCTCCTTAGCTTCCACCATGATTTCTTCAGACTCATATCTCACCACAGAAAGGAATACAGGCATATGAGAGACATAGAAGGAAAAATCTGAGTTGGGATCAGACTGAATATGAGAAGTAAGAGTGAGAGAGGACTCAAATCACCGAGGTTTTGTTTGAGTGTACCAGAATCTCTACTCTGGGTAGCTACGGTCTCTTGGATATTAGTGTTTCTGATAGGAAAAACACTTCAGATTTGTTTTATTAAAATGGCTTTTTTCTTCTTTAGAGACAAGATCTTGCTCCGTCGCCTAGGCTGGAGTGCAGTGGCGTGATCTCAGCTCACTGCAACCTCCACCTCCCGGGTTCAAGTGATTCTCCTGCCTCAGCCTCCTGAGTAGCTGGGATTACAGGCACACACCACCATGCCCAGCAAATTTTTGTATTTTAATTTTAGTAGAGACTGGGTTTCACCATGTTGGCCCGGCTGGTCTCAAATTCCTGACCTTAGGTGATCCACCCACCTCGGCCTTCCAAAGGGTGGCCGCTTGGGATTACAGACGTGAGCCACCAAGCTTGGCCTAAAATGTATATACATATTTTTAACTATTGGGAAGAGCTTCAGACACCAGGAAGCTGGTTGCTCCCTGACAGATAAAGTTACAGAGCTTTAATTTGGTCTGGGAAAATTTTGTTCCTTAGCAATTAAGCCACACATTGGGAATGTGTTGAGAGAAAAACTTTTTCTCCACCAACTTGCTGAGGGACTGTGAATTAACAGTTAACTGACAATAGACAGATTAACAGAAGAAAAGACAAAATTTATTCACCTGCTTGCAGGAACACACAAGCAAGTGGCTATCTGAATAGCGGGAGTAATGGTTTTATATGGCTGAATAATGGTAATGGCTGAATAAAGAAAAGAGGGATGGGGCAGAAGATAGATTTTCTAGGGAAACAAATGAGACAGTTGGTAATAAAGTTTGTTCATACAATTTTCATCCCTGGAAGTAATGGTCAGTGTCCTTGCTGGCTGAAAGGTCTCTGAGACAGGAGATTTATGACAACTTTGTTCTAAAACCTCTGCCTTTATCAGATAAGGGAAGCTCAGAAAAGGCTTCTTTCTGCTTCGCGTCGTCAGCTGTGTTCCAAATGACTTTAATTTAAGTAGTCTTTATAGTCTTTATGCCATGTTGGTGGAACATGAGCCCTGTCAAATGCAACCCGTAAGCTCTAGTGTTTTGGAGCTTCTGTCGCGATGCATTAATTTAGTTCCATCATTCCGGCTACTCCTTTGACCCTAAAATTGTCCTTATCTCCTTTTATAAGGCCAATGCTTTTCAAGTGTTGGGCCTCACAAAATGCTGGTACTCATAAGGGAAGTTATGATGGGTTGCTAGTTTGTGGAAAAAATAAATAATTTTATTTTAGATGCATTGAGTTTCAATTAAAGGTAAGAACTCTAAGTGCAAATGTCCCCTTCTGTAAATAGAAAACAAAGACCTGAGCTTAGGAAAGAAACTGGAAATACAGATACGGATTGGAAGGTCATGGTCATAAGCTGAAAGGTGAAGGAGGTGAAGATCCCGAGAGAGGAGATGGAACTAGAAGGCTCTGAACTGAACCTTAGAGGCAGTTTACTTTTATACTATGTGGGAAGGAAGAATCAGTGAGAGGATCAGAGAATGAAAGATGCAGTGAAGTCACATAAGAGGAAGTCTATGAGACAGTAGCCTCAAGAAAGCTGGGGAAATAGTTTTTAAATAGGAGAAGCCATGTTTACAGTCATACCAATCTGAATGTGCCCATCTCATCTGATCTCAGAAGCTAACCAGGGTCAGGCCTGGTTAGTACTAAATGGGAGACCACCTGAGATTACCTGGTGCTATAGGTCTTTTTTTTTTTTTTAATTTTTTTTTAATTTAAAAAGGAGAGGACAGTCAGTAATAGTCTAAGCTGTCTTAAACTGAAGGGATCTGTCAATAAAAAGAAGGCCAAAGGGCCAGGTGTGCTGGCTCACACCCATAATCTCAGCACTTTGGGAGGCCAAGGCAGGCGGATCACCTGAGGTCAGGAGTTCGAGACCAGCCTGGCCAACATGGCAAACCCCCTCTCTACTAAAAATATAAAAAATTAGCCAGGTGTGGTGGCAAGCACGTATAATCCCAGTTACTTGGGAGGCTGAGGCAGGAGAATCGCTTGAACCCAGGAGGCAGAGGTTTCAGTGAGCTGAGATTGAACCATTGCACTCCAGCCTGGGTGACAGAGAAAAAAAAAAAAGGCCAAAGAAAGACACAGAAAATGATACAGAACCTGGTCAGTTGAGCGGAAAGGAGCCAGAGTTACGATAGGCAATTAAGGTTGTAAAAGAGGTTGCTTTTTTTTTTAAAAAAAAAATGGGTAAGAGGGCATTTGATACACCAAGTTGCAAGAAAATGGGCAAATAACAGGAGGCCCATTACTGTAAGAAGGGGCTCAGGAACTTTGGCCCCAGGTTCAGAATCCCCGAAAAAACCCAAATCTGTGGCACTCCTGCAGCTCCAAATTTTAGCTGAATAAGATGGAAAACCTGCTACTCTTGTTGAATAAGTGACTCTGAAACCACAGAAATGTATATAAGGTAATAGTGTGACTCATGTTTATAGAATGTTTATTTTTCATCTGTTTGAGAGATATGTTTTGTAATTATTGTGAAAATCTGTGTGTTTGTTGGTTATTTAAATATTTAGGTAGATTGTGTTTTTTTAGGTTTGAAAATTTATTATGTCAGATATTTGAAATATTTGAATAAAATATGTAAATACAAAAACATAGTTTAAAATATTTTAGGGGAATTTAGTCTTTTATTACTAATAACAAATTGCATATTAACCTAAGAACAAATCAAATCGTTCTTTATTTTTTTTAAATAATTGAATTTATAAATATAAGAAGTTGAACTTAATAATGAAGTTTTATTTTAGAAGGTGGTGGCTTATGCTTATAATTCCAGCACTTTGGGAGGCTGAGGCAGGAGACTTGCTTGAACCCAGGAGGCAGAGGTTTCAGTGAACCAAGATCACACCACTGCATTCCAGCCAGGGAGTGAGTTGAGAGAGCAAGACTCTGTCTCAAAAAAAAGAAGAAAACATATGGAAAAAGTTCTATGACACTGAATTTAACAAAGATTTCTTAAATATGACATCCAAAACAGAAGTGACAAAAGAAAATAAATAGAACTTCATCAAAATTAAGAACTTTTGTGAATCAAAGAACATCATCAAGATAATGAAAAGACAACCCATAGAATGGGAGAAAATATTTGCAAATCATATCTCTGATAAGGGATTAATATCTAGAATATATAAAGGACTCCTACAACTCAACAACCAAAAAGCAAGCAACCCAATTAAAACATGTAAAAATGTTCAGAAATGAAACAGACTTGAATAGAGTTTTCTACAAAGAACTATACAATGGCTAACAAGCACATGAAAAGATGCTCAACATTACTAGTCATTAGGGAAATGCAAACCCAAACTACAGTGAAATACCACTTCACACCCATTAGGATGGCTATTATGAAGAAAGAAAAATAACAAGTGCTCATAAGAATGTGGAGAAATTAGAACCTTTGTGCATTGCTGGTGAGAATTTAACGTGGTACAGCTGCTTCGGGAAACAGTTTGGCTGCTCCTCCCAAACTCAGGCAATCCTCCTACCTCAGCCTCCCAAAGTGCTGGGATTACAGGCATGAGGCACTGTGTCTGGCCTTATTCTGCTTTGTTTGTTTGTTTCTTTCTTTCTTTCTTTTTAGATGGAGTCTCTGTCGCCAGGCTGAAGTACAGTGGCATGATCTCGGCTCACTGCAATCTCAGCCTCCTGGGTTCAAGTGACTCTCCTGCCTCAGCCTCCAGAGTAGCTGGGACTACAGGTGAGCACCACCTCACCTGGCTAATTTTTTGTATTTTAGTAGAGATGGGGTTTCACCATATTGGCCAGGCTGGTCTCGATCTTCTGACCTCATGATCCACCTTGGCCTCCCAAAGTGCTAGGATTACAGGCATGAGTCACCGCGCCAGGCCCTTATTCTTCTTTTATGAGGTACCTAGAATAGTCGAGTTCATAAAGACAGAAAGTAGAATAGTGATTACCAGGGGCGAAGGGGAAGGGTAGAATGGAGAGTTATTGTTTAATGAACACAGAGATTCTCTTTGGAATTATAAAAAAGTTCGGGAGATGGATAATGGTGGTGGGTGTACAGCATTGTGAGTGTACTGAATATTACTGAATTGTACACTCAAAAATGGTTAAAATGGTAAATATTATGCTATGTGCATTTTACTACAACAGCAAAAAAAAAAAAAAATGAATTTTAAAGCTTTGTTTTAAAATGTACAACTTTAACAAACTGGGTATTTATTTTAATACAAGTAATTGTAGGTGGATATTTCCTTCCAAACTCAAGTCTTCCCTGGATGGTGGCAATTGTCAGTTGACAGACCTGTGAACAGGTGCAGTTTGAATTTGGGGTCTTTGCTGATTTTCCAGAGATTAGTTTAAGTTGTTTGAAGAGGGTAGAAGGTAGGAGTGACAGGCTAAGGAGAAGGTGTGTGATAAGGAAGTTGAAGGCTTTGATTTTGATTGGCAGAAGTAGGCTATAATTGCAAGAAACATTTAGGGTGAGTGGCAGTGTTTTAAATTTAACTTAATATCAAGGCCGGGCATGGTGCCTCACGCCTGTAATCCCAGCCCTTTGGGAGGCTGAGGCAGGAAGATCACTTAAGGTCAGTAGTTCAAGACCAACCTGGCCAATATGGTGAGACCCCTTATCTCCACTAAAAATACAAAAAATAGCCAGATGTGGTGGCTCATGCCTGTAGTCCCACCTACTTGGGAGGCTGAGGCCGGAGAATCGCTTGAATCTGAGAGGCAGAGGTTGTAGTGAACTGAGATCGCACCACTGCACTCTAATCTGGGTGATGGGAGTGAAACTCTGTCTCAAAAAAAAAAACACTTAATATCTAAAGAGACAGAATGGGAAGAGATTGTAGATAGTGGAAAGGGGAGTAAGTGAGAGGAAGAAGTCCTGGGAGAAAGTAAGGGAAAACAGACGTTGGAATGAGGGATGCCTATTTCTCTAAGATGCCAAGGAGAAGAGAAAAAATATAAAGATATTTTAGAAGTAGAAAGGAGGAAAAACTGAAGAGATTACTTACACATAACTTTGATCCCTATAAAGAAGGAGGTTGGAGGTTAAATCATCTTTGGATGAGGAGGAGTCCCTAAAACATAAGCGTGTGCATGGCCTGTTTCCTCTGTCTCAAATGCTTTGCCCCCAGTCACCCATGCAGCTCATCTCCCATTTCCTTCAAGACCTCTTCTCAGTGAGGCCAACTCTAGCACCATATCTTAACCTGCTCTCTGCAATCTGGAACTCCTTTAGCTTCTTCTTTTTCTCTTTTTCCATAGCTCTTATTACTGTCAAATATACTATATAATTTACCTACTGTATTTGTTTTCTGTCACCCCTCACCAGAATGTAAGGCCACAAGAACAGGGAGTTTTTGTCTTTTGTTTACTTAGAATGGTGCCTGCTGTTCAACAAATAGTTGTTAATAAATAAAAAGAAAAGTAGATGTTGAAGGGAGGCAAGAAAAAAAGGAAAGATCATTTTTGGAAAACTTGTAGTAAAGCTGATATTTACTTGCTTCAAATCATACAGCTGTACTGGTTGTTAAAATATTGACACACTTCTCTATCAGTTGGCAAGTATCTGCTGCTCAGGTAACCTCCGCTTCTCCCTCAGGCAACCTCCGCTTCTCCCTCAGGCCTCAGTCAGCAATGAAAGGGTAAATGCAAAATGTACCTGGGTCCTCTCTCAGACCCTGCTCTGAAATCATATCAATTTAAGGTTGATGCCTCTGTCGTACTAGTTGTTTAAAAGTTTGAATATTATTTGTGACATAGACAATTTTAAGGAATCAGTAAAAAATAGCCAAATTACTGGGCATTACTGGGCAGATTATTGGGCAGCAGTGTGGGCCCCATTGAAGTGAAAAGCGTGAATTTATAGAAAGCCATGTCAACCAAGTTCGCTGACTTCCTCCATCAAGTCATCAGCACACAGAAAGTGACAATAAAGATGATTAAGATAGAGCAGAGATGGGCGTGAGAGTGGGGGTGGGAGATGGGCTAGAGATTTTAGTTGATAAGAAGAAGCTTCTTTGAGATGGCTGATAATGGGATCTGGCTGAGGGTTCAGTGTCATTTTCCTGATGACATTTAATCAGACGAACGGATTAGATGACTTGGGAGGGCTTCAGTGATGACAGAATCCAGAGTGGTGGTCCCCTTACAACTGCCAGGGAGGACAAATTTTTCTTTACCCTCTTAGATTCAATTTTTGGGGGCTTTCAAGTGAAACTGACAAACAGCAGATTAGCAAGAAAATAGATTTAATCATTTATGTACAGGACACACATAAATTGGGACCTATATACCATTTCAACAGGGAAGGGGAGGAGAAGAGTATTTATGGGAAAACAAATGACTTTCTGGAAAGACTTACAGACTTTTAGGAGAATAGATGGGACACATAATAGTTTTGTGACAATGCCCATTTAAGAGTGGTGTGGAGACTTGTGGCTCACACCTGTAATCCCAGCACTTTGGGAGGCTGAGGTGAATAGATTGTTTGAGCTCAGGAGTTCGAGACCAGCCTGGGCAACCTGGTGAAACCCCCGTCTCTACAAAAAATACAAAAATTAGCCAGCCATGGTAGCACATGGCTGTAGTCCTATCCTAGCTACTGGGGAGGCTGAGGTGGGAGGATCGCTTGAACCTGGAGACGTCAGGCTGCAGTGAGCCGTGATCATGCCACTATACTCCAGCCTGGGCGACAGAGTGAGACCCTGTCTCACACACACATACACACACAATTCTAGAGTAGTGAATTTTGGAGTCCTTCACTACACAACTCATTTGAGCTTTGGGACAAAAAAACAAAAAGAGTCAACTTCAATTATTTTCGTTCCTGTTGTCATATGTCTGAGGACCTTGTCATTTCAATATTGAATTGAGACAATAACTCTTTATCATAGATTGTCCTGAGAGTTATAGAAAATAGCATAATGATACAAGACATACTGCCTGCCCTCAAGATGCTTATCATCTAGTGGGAGAGGCAACATTGATATTCTTCAAGCATGTCACTTGTAAGGTTATGTATTATAGATTATAAATATGATTTGATTTTAAATTCTATGAAACCTGTGTAAAATAGTGGGTCATGAGCAGGATCTGATAGACATCCACTGTTCTCTTGGATTTGATCACTTGTGTAATATTGCAGTTTCAGCTCTCCTAGAGAATTCTGCTTGGCAGTGAAAGTGCTACTTTGAGATTGTGTTGTAAAATCAAGTCCATTTCAAATTTAAAGTATCTTACCATTGTTGTGATGAGTCAAATTATACCAGCTCTTGACCACACCATTCTAAGTATCTTCTTTGGAAAGAGAAGCTCTGAAAATATATATCTTTTGGCCAAGTGGCAATTTTTATACCTTCTCTTTTACTTTTAAAGAGGTTTTTGTTTATTTATTTTTTTATTTTTTGGATGTTATTAGCAGTCTACACAGGATCTGTGTAACAGCAGATCCTATTTTGACTTCTACTCTAAATAGTGGAGTATGTCTGTGTGATGTTAATTCAACCAGTGCCTGCTTTTCAGTCTAGACACACATTTGCCTGACAGTAACAGGTAATATCATCTCTATATGGGAATATGCTCTTATTAAACACATTTGTGGTTGAAAGCACCATTTTTTATGTGAGAAACCATGTAGAGAGAGCTCTGCTTGTATTATGGGGGGGAGTTGGGTAGGGATGATATATTTCTTCCTTAGCTTATCATAATTAGAGATATTTATGTGAAAATAGAATCTCTGTTGCTTAAGTGTTGCTCAGCTCCTGCTGATCTGTTCTCACTCACAGGCATAGTCCTTTGTAATATAATAGTTAGTTGCTGTGGAGATGATTATCCTGTCATGAAGAAAAAGAGACTTATGAATTTAAATGAAGAATGAGCAGCAGGAGCAAAAGAACTATGCCAAAAGCCAAGCACTTCATCCAATTTAATTTTATCTTGCCTTTTTAACATATGTTATGTCATAAAGTTGGAAGTATCCACTTAAATAATATAGTTTCAGGGTTAATGATGAATAATGACAAAAGGCAAATTTGAAAGGAAAAGCAAAATATAATACTGACATCCTATACAGAGGCAAGAATGAGTTCAAGTTATAGAAAATTCAACAAGAATAAACATATACTATTGGACCATGCTCTATGGTTTAAATAAACAATTAAGTATTTGGACACTTCTACTGCAGTCTTGATGAATTGTTCCGGTAATTTAGGCATCATTCAACAAGTAGGAAGCAGAATGTTGAGACAGAAAGAGAATGGTCTATGTATCAAACAGCTGATCTGAATTCCTACTCTGCCATTTATAAATCATTGTCTTAGGATTCTGTTTCATCAATTATAAAACTGGGAAAAATTTGTAGAATTGTTTTCATGGCTGTTCAACTGGTGTGGACTCATATGGCCATGTCAGTCGTTTACAGCCAATGACATTCATTCATTGGTCATTGTATTCATTCTAATAAGTTAGTGCCTGTTCTGTACTAGTTATTACATATTCCAAATATTATCTATGTTTGTCAGGATAAGATAGGCTATGTGGTTATAACAGACAAATTCTGAAATCTTAGTGGTTTAACACAATGAAATTATATTTTTCACTCTTGTAGATTCCAGTGTGGATTTGTCAGCTCACCTTCCTCTTGTGGCTGGTGGCTTCCAAGCCAAGATCATTATTGCAGGAGAAAAGAGGGATGGAGGAAGCACGTCAGCTTTTAACTTCTTTGGCCCCAGACACATGCTATTTCTACTCATAGTTCTCTGTTGGGAACTAGTCCCATGGTCCCAATCTATCTGCAAGTGAAGCTGGGAGATGTGGACATTTTGGAGTCATTGGTGAGCACTGTAACTATCTCTTCCATATCACCCTTTGTTTTTGTGAGTATTAGATAAGATAAGGTAGACGAAGGATTTACAATTGTCTCTGATGAGCAACATTAGATGGCAAAGCTGGATCCAGGTTTAAGGCTTGGCATGAATAATGACATGGTTGAGATTTTCATTTTTACCTGAAACCAGCAAATAAGCAGAAGAAAGAATATTCATGAAGTGATAAAAAATACAGGGTAATAGATGTTGAATGCAGTGCCCCAGTGCCTCTACCTGCCTTGTTCCTTATGGAAGCACATCTCAGATCAGCAGCCTCAGCAGCCTGTGGAGGGGAGGAATATACCAGTTCTAAGGAGCCCAGATCAGAGGCTTGTTGCCTTTCAACTATTTTAGGGCTGGATGGTGGTAGTACAGTGAGTGAAAGGGATATGTCAACATGCAAGAGTGTGCCCTATTAACATAAAGAAATTTCTTTGCCTTGTTACCTCAGTTAGGAAAAAAGAAAGAAAGAAATTTCTTGCTGAGTTATAGTTCTCTATTACACAATTTATTCCTCAGTGCATCTTCGAGACTGTATGAAAAAGAATGTCCTGAGTTTATACTTTGTGTCTATGGTAGAATTATGCTGGATATTGTAGGGTGTAATATAGGCTAAAGAAAAATAAAACCTAATCTCCTCTCCTAAATAGTTTATCATCTAATTAAGAAGATGGAAGTCTCTATCAGTAAATACATCAATAAGTAAATGGCAAAACTGTATATATGAAACAAAGACAATTTTAAAATAGGGTAGGATAAAATAAGGTGTTGATTCTGAGGTACAAATGACCAAAACAAAAGGAATGAAAGAAGAGGAGAAGTACTAGGAAAGTTAGTATAAGTCACGCAGCATTAATTTCCCATGGATGGTTAAAGAATATTGTGGTTTAGGTTCCGGTACCACAGCCAAGAAGTGCAGAGATCACATTTAACAACAGGACTAGTATTGGAGGCTGAGAAAATTTCAGCTCAGTTGCTGCGGACAAGGTAACATCAGCAGTAGCCTGGGTGCTGTGGGAATGAACTGTGGATGAGATATGCCCCTGGGGCATTTCAGAAATGTCAGAGGAAAACTGGGAAGGCACATTAAAAAGTGGGCAAAGGACATGAACACACACTTTTTAAAAGAAGGCATAAATGAGGCCAACAGTCATATAAAAAACCCCCTCAGCATCACTGATCATCAGAGACATACTAATCAAAACCACAATGAGATTTCATCTCACACCAGTCAGAATGGCCATTATTAAAAAGTCAAAACATAACAGTTGCTAGTGAGATTGTGGAGAAAAAGGAACATTTATACACTGTTGGTGGGAGTGTAAATTCAACCATTTAGATCAACCATTGTGGAAGACAGTCTGGCAATTCCTCAAAGACCTAAAAACAGAAATACCATTCCACCTAGCAATTCCATTACTGGGTATACACCCAAAGGAATATTCATTGTTCTGTCATAAAGACACATGCATGCATATGTTCGTTGCAGCACCATTCACAATAGCAAAGACATGGGATCAACCTAAATGCCCATCAATGGTAGACTGGATAAAGCAAATGTGGTACATATACACCATGGAATATTATGCAGCCATAAAAAAGAACAAGATCATGTTCTTTGCAGGAACATGAATGGAGCTGGAGGCCATTATCCTAAGTGAATTAACACAGGAACAGAAAACCACATATCGCATGTTCTCACTTATAAGTGGGAGCTAAATGATGAGAACACGTGGACACATACAGGGGATCCACACACAATGAGGTCTATTGGAGGGTGGAGCCTGGGAGGAGGGAGAGGATCGGGAAAAATAACTAATGAGTACTATGCTTATTACCTGGGTGACAAAATAATCTGCTCAACAATCCCCCAAGGTGCACATTTACCTATTTAACAAGCCTGCACATGTCTCCCTGAACTTAAAATAAAAGTTAAATTAAAAAAGAAAGGAAAAACTGGGAAGACAGAGCTAACGGCTTGCCATTAACCAGCAAGGGTAAAATGAGAAAGAAAAATTGTGCAGTGTTGTAGTCATACCAACAGATTACAAAAATATTTAAATTATCTCTATAATTGTAATTGCTATCTGTATGTAAATTAAGTCTTAATATTGTATATTATAAGCATTTTCCCATATTACAAAGTCATATTTAAAACATAATTCATAATAAACAGAAAATAATACCCCTCAAGTATTAGATTATATGCTAAATGTTTAGAAATATACATTTTTCATTTAATTTATAATATTTATATGAAGTAGGTAAATTATCACCACCTTACAGATAAAAGTATATGAGGCTAGGAGATGTTAAAGTCATGCAGCGAGTACTTGACTGAGTCAGGTGAAACCTTAGAGTGTCTGATTGGAAAGCCTGTCCTCTGACCGTACTGCCTTTCATATTGTATATCATCATGTCAAGGTGCCACCACCTAATCAACTGCTTCCCCTACTGTTGAATATTTAAGTTGTTTTAAAGTTTTTTAAAAAATCACCAATAGTCTGTGAACAGTTAAGTAGGTCACTTAAGAACATTTAAGTAGATCTAAGGGTTTTCATCTCTTACATACACAAAAATGGTAACTGCCATTAACTGGTATGGTAACCATTTCACAATGTAGATAAATATCTATATCAAATCACAGTGTATGCATCACATATGTACAATTTTGATGTGTCAATTATTTCTCAATAAAGCTGGAGGGAAATAATCTAAGGTGAACATCCTTGCACATACATTTTGCCATGTTGCATATATAAGATTTACATGTATACTTACACATGAATCTCTTTAACATTGATGCTTTATTAAAAAATAAAATTTTTAGGTTGAGGGGTACATGTACAGGTTTATTATACAGGTAACTTGTGTCTTATGGGGGTCTGGTGTACTCATTATGTTGTTATCCAGTTAATAAACATAGTACTGGATAAGTAGTGTTTCTTTCTTTTCCTTCCTTCTTTCCTTCCTTCCTTCCTTCCTTCCTTCCTTCCTTCCTTCCTTCCTTCCTTCCTTCCTTTCTCTTTCTTTCTTCTTTCCTTTCTTTCTTTTTTTTTGAGACAGGGTCTTGCTCTGTTGCTCAGGCTGGGGTGTGGTGGCACTATCTCAGCTCACTGCAACCTTTGCCTACTGGGCTCAAGTAATCCTCCCATCTCAGTTTCCCAAGTAGCTGGGACAACAGGTGCTCACCACCACACCCAGCTAATTTTTTGTAGATGTGGGGTTTCACCATGTTGCCCAGGCTGATCTTGAACGCAAGCGATCCACCTACCTTGGCCTCCCAAAGTGTTGGGATTACAGGCGTGAGCCACTGCACCTGGTCCGATAGATAGTTTTTCCATCCTCTCCCTCCTTGCACCCTCCACCCTCCAGTAGGCCCCAGTGTCTGTTGTTCCCCTCCATGTGTCCATGTGCTCTCAGTGTTTAGCTCCCACTTATAAATGAGAACAAGTGGTATTTGGTTTCCTGTTCCTGTGTTAGTTCGCTAAGGGTGATAGCCTCTAGCTCCATCCATGTTGCTGCAAAGGGTGTCATCTCATTCTTTTTATGGCTGCATAGTACTTTATGGTATATATTTACCACATTTTCTTTATCCAGTCCACCGTTGATGGACATTTGGGTTGATTCCGTGTCTTTGCTAGTGTAAATAAACATACATGTGCGTATGTCATTATGGTAGAATAATTCCTGGGAGTGAAAATACTGGTCATCAGTTTAAACATTTTAAAGTTTTTGATAACATTAAACTTGCCAACTGAAAAGTTGTATCAACTACACTACAACCAATAGTGTATAAAAATGACGATTTCCCTGAAACCTCCAGCACAATGGGTATGGTAACTTTAAAATTTTTTTGGTCAATCTAATGACAAAGCATCCCAGGCTCAGAACACCAACAATTGCCTAGATTTGTGGCATTCTAGCAGCCCTTGGTGATCCTCGCTTGGCATTAGTCTTTAATACAGTGACAAAAGTCATATTAATTAACTGTAATTCATTTGCATACTTAACATTAGCCCCTCTTGAACCATGAATGCAAACCTATATTATAAAAATTAAGTCCCTGAAATTTATTTAATTCAGATCAGCAACATTGCTCAGCCAAAGATGATTACTCTGTCTATTGGGAGACTTTTGACTAAACCATATTGGAAATTCCTTCTATAGAACAGAGAGAGAAAAAATCACTATCCTTTAACATCTTTGTAGACAGGAAGTCATCAGGTATTCTTGTGTTTTTGATCCTCGGTATGGGTTTATGTGTGGAAGGACAGGGTAGAAGACTGGAGTGCTATTGTATAGTATAAATGAGATTTCAGGAAATGAAGGAGTGTGATGAAAACTGAAATTTTTCTTAAAAATAATAATTGCTAAGAAATGAGTTTTAAAAATATTTTGTATACTGTTTTATGTTTTAGGAGAAATAAAAACCTTCCAGGACTCAGTAAATAATGTCCAGAAAATACGTATAGCTCACCATCTAACACATAAATAAGATTATTATCTGAAAAATAAGGATTTTCGTGGAAGTATTAAAATTACTAGTGGCATGTTCTTTATAAAAAGTCTAAAATGCTACCTTATTTGTGTCTGTTCAGCTGACTAAACCACATTGTCAACAAGGAGGCTGCCTTAATTTCCAGTTTCCAATAAAAAATACCTGGAGTGTAAACATGTATAGTAAAATGAAAAGCAGTAGTGCATAACAAAATCTCAGTATTAAGAGGATAGGCTTTTGAGGCAGAAAAAACTTGAGTTTCTATCAAGTTCTGTCACTTCCTAGCTGTTTAATTTGGGGACAAGGGACGGTTGCTTAACTGTTTCTTCATCGTTTCCCAAACTATAAAATAGGGATGCTTACACTCACTTTGTGCCAAAGTTGGAAGGGTGAAAGGAGAATATGTATTTGAAATGACATATAGATGGCTATTAAGTGTTACCTATTTCATTATTCAGCATGTTTCTTGGTAGGTAGACTAGTGACCCAGATCTGTAATTATTTAGGCTACCATGGACTCATACTAATTTCACCTTACAGTAATTTAATTTGCTTAGTTATAATAAGCTGTCATTCTCACTGTGGGTATCATTAGGTGTGAAGTAAACAATCTGTAGCTCATTATTTTCAGCTAACAGTAATCCAAGCCAGGCTCCAGGAGATGAATAAAAAAGATGAAGAGCAAAAGGTCCAAGGGCACCAGAATATAAAATAACTGTTGAAGAATCTTGAGAAAATAAATTGTTTCAATGTCGACATTTATTTGAAAATGAGATATAGCATTAAACATGTGCAGGAAATTTTATGCTTTGAGTGGACATGGTTTAGTGCTAAAGTCTTTAATATAATTCATTTAACAGCCCCATAATCTGTTAAATAGCCAAGTGATTTTATTTTTATGTATTTTAGGCAGCAAAATGAATAGCTCTTTAAGTGCTTTTTGATGTGTGAAGTAATACACTTTTTAATTGACACTAGTTAAGTATCCTTAATTTAGTCACGTCTTCCCGGTCCGTTGATGTTTTTTTTCTCTGACAAAGCAGAACATGTTTGTGAGTTGGTATCCATAGATATTATAATGACCTTTTATAAGTGTGATGACAAAGGATTTGATAATAATATGTGAACAGGTAAATATGAAGATTTACATGAAACGTAGCAAGGCAAAAAGTTATCTTTGTAAGTGGCACCAGAATGTATCTTAGAGAGGGAATTGTGTTACTTCAGAAAGGCATACTTTAATAGACTGCTTGAAGTGGAAGATGAGACTCTCAGTGGGGCCAGCAGGAGACGCGGGCAAAAAAGGTAGCATAGATGAGAGGATTCTGAAAAGATGGTAGAGTAGGGAGCACCAGAAATCTGTCTCTCCATGTAGAGAACAATTGCACTGGCAGTCTGTCTGATGTAACTATTTTGGAAATCTGGAGTTTATTAAAGAACTGCAACATCTAGGGGAAGGCTTGATGGTAAATTGTGGTTAATTTGATTGGGTTTTTCGTTTGTTTGTTTTTGAGACGGAGTTTCGCTCTTTTGCCCAGGCCAGAGTGAAAGTGGCGCCATCTCGGCTCAACCTGCGCCCCTCTGGGTTCAAGCAATTCTCCAGTCTCAGCCTCCTGAGTAGCTGGGATTACAGGCGTCCGCCACAATGCCTGGCTAATTTTTGTATTTTTAGTAGAGACGGGGTTTCGCCATGTTGGCCAGGTTCGTCTCAAACTCCTCACCTGGTGTGATCCACCCGCCTTGGCCTCCGGAAGTGTTAGGTTTACAGGCCGGAGACACCGCGCCCAGCCAGTTAGGGTTAACATTAGCTCTTAGCATAGTAGCAGCTACCCATTCCCCACCCTTCAGCCCTGTGGCGGGCAACCGTGCATGTGTATACAACTTGTAGAAGCCAAAGTGAGCAAAACAGAGCCCGACCTCCAAATATTTGGAATCTGTACTCTGATCACTGATTGCTGCTTCTCAACACAGGAATGCGGACAAAGAAGTGGGGGCCATTGTTTTGCACTTCTTCCTGTATTGCAAGCCCCTCCTGCTGTGGCTGAAGTGATTTCCAGGGAATTTAAAGAGATGACACCTTTTTACCCCCCTTCTTTTTTTTCTTTTTTTTGTCCCTTTTGGGAGCCAGACATTGAAGAGCAGGACACTTAAAAGCAACTGCATATAAAAGGAGAAATTAGAAAGTCACCACAGATACCCAGAGGAAGGTGCAGGCTCAGAAAAGACCTGAGAAGACCTTAAGTTTACATGTTAGGCTGATTCTCGGCAAAGAAACAGCCTACAATAATAAATACAAAAACAAAAACCAGCAAACTCTGGGAAGAAGAATCTAATTTCCAGAGTTACCACATTAATAGATTCAAGCCTTCAATTTCCAACAAAAACAATACAAAGAAACAGGAAAGTATGGCACATAAAAGGAAAAAATAAGTAAATCAATAGAAACTATCCCTGGAAAAGACCTGATAATGGATCTACTAGACAAAGACTTTAAAAGCAACTGTCTTAAAGGTACTGAAAGAACTAAAAGAAGATGTGGAAAAGGTGATGAAAATGATGTATGAACAAAGTAGAAATATCGGTAAATGGATAAAAAACCTAAAAAGAAACCAAAAAGAAATTCTGGAGCTAAAAAGTACAATGACTAAAATGAGAAATTTACTAGAGATTCAAAGGCAGATTTGAGCAGGCAGAAGGAAGAATGAGTGAGTTTGAAGACAGGACAATGGGAATTATCAAGTATGAAAAACAGAAAAAAGATTGAAGAAAAGTAGAACAGGGGACACCATTAGGCAGACCAACATATGCCTTGTAGAAAGAGTGAAGGGCAGAGAGGATATTTGAAGAAATAATGGCTGAAACTGTCCCAAATTTGATGAAAGACATGAATATAAACACGTAGTGAACTCAACAAACCCAGTAGGATGAACTCACAGACTCACATTGAAACACAGTTTGATCAAACTGTTGAAAGATAAAGACAGAGAATTTTGAAAGCAGCAAGAGAGAAGTGACTTATTACACATGAGTGATCCTCAAAAAGATTATCAGCAGATTTCTCTTCAGAAATGTTGGAAGCCTGAAGGCCGTGGGCTGACACATTCAAAATGCTAAACAAACAAAAATAAAAATCCAAAACTGTTCATCAAGAATCCTGTATTTCTGAGTCAGGCAGATGGTTTGAGCCCTCCTAGGAGTTTGAGACCAACCTGGCAACATGACAAAACCCCATTTCTACAAAAAATACAAAAAACTAGCCAGGAATGGTGGCACATGCCTGTAGTCTTAGCTACTTGGGAAGCTGAGGTGGGAGGATCTCTTGAGCCCAGGAGGTTAAGGCTGCAGTGAGCTGTAAGCATGCCACTGCACTCTAGCCTGGACAACAAAGCGAGACCCTGTCTCAAAAAAAAAAAAAAAAAAAAAAATACTAGTTGGAGACTTCAGTACCCCACTCACAATAGTGGATAGAAGAATCAGATAGAAGATTACATTAGGAATTAGAGGACATAAAAAATAATAATAAAGCAACTAGAACTCACAGTCATGTGTAGAACCCAATGACAACAGAATACACATTCTTCTCAAGCACATGTGGGACATTTTCCAGGATAGACCATTTGTTAGGCTACAAATTAAGCCTCAATAGAATTTTAAAAGGTAGATGTCATATAAAATATCTTCTGTAGCCTTCTGTATTTTCTTTGGCTTTTATTCAGCAAAATTGGTAAATTTATATTAAATTCAGAAGCTTACTGAGCACATTTCCTATAAGGCAAAATTACATTATTTAAGATAGATGCTGTATAATGAGATGCTTAACTTCTCAATCAACAATTTAATCATTTGGGTGAAGGGATATGCATACTGTTCATCCATAAGAATTGAAAGCATTCGGAATACTTTTTTCCTTTAGAAGTTACACTAATATCTTCTAAGCTTTTGGGGCAAAAATATTAACATAAGAGCAATCAGAAATAATAGGCAGGTGCCCTATCTGGCATAAATATTTGGGGACCTGAGTCCTGTACATCCTGGCTTCTTTTGTTCCAATTACTTATTTCTCTTGGAGTCACTTCTGTCATCTCTCTGGTCCCAGTACCTCTCAGTGGAACTGTCTTACTCACACAAAACTTGTGTTAATAGAATCTAGCTTTTGACGTAGGTTTCTGAGTATTTCACTTATTCCCTCTGGATGTTCCTCTCTCTGTCATCTGAGTTGAGCTGCCTTTCAGCTCCTCTGTCCTCTTTAGCTTCATAATCTATTTTTGATGTGCTTCTCTGGCTCATGCTCTTTATTCTCTTTCAGGTAGTAACTGTGTGTACAGGTACACCTGCATCTGGATGCTAGAACCAAGGAACTGTTCATTCAGACCTGTTTCCCACCAGACCTTCCCACCCGTCTTGTGCTGAGTTCATTCATCAGTCTGAATTCAGTTTTCTGTCTGGTTCTCAGAGGAAGATTTGTTCAGTGACCTCCAACTTCCATATGCCTTTCTGCTCTACACAGAGTTGTTGGCTAACTGATTATGGCTTCTGCGCTCAGCTTTCAGTTCTGGCCTTCCAATTGACTGTTCTCCTCCCCTCCTTACCCCCGGAACCTAATTAACTAGTCCTGATATATCCATGATTGCTATTCTCCCTGTTTTTGTTACCTAACTGCAAAAGGCACAATACATAAAAAGGAATGAAGTTCTGATACATGCACCAACATGTATGAACATTGAAGACATTATGCTAAGTGAAATAAGTTGGACACAGAAGGACAAATATATGATTCTGCTTGTATGAGATACCTAAAGTAGACAAATTCATAAAGACAGAAAGTAGATGAGAAGTTAGTAGGTGCAGCCAGGTGCGATGGCTCATACCTGTAATCTCAGGACTTTGGGAGGCTGAGGTGGGCAGATCACTTGAGGTCAGGAGTTCCACACTAGCCTGGCCAGCATGGTGAAATCCTGTCTCTATCTCTACTAGAACAAAAACAAAAACAAAACAAAACAAAAATTAGCTGGGCATGGTGGCACATGCCTGTAATCCCAGCTACATGGGATTAGGCACGAGAGTTGCTTCAACCCAGAAGGTGGAGGTTGCTATGAGCCGAGATTGCACTACTGGGCTCCAGCCTGGGTGACACAGCAAGACTGTCTCAGAAAAAGTTACCAGAAGCCCGGCAGGGCCCGGTGGCTCATGCCTGTAATCCCAGCACTTTGGGAGGCTGAGGAGGGCAGATTACTTGAGCTCAGGAGTTCGAGGCCAGCCTGGACAACGTAGTGACAGCCCTGTGTCTACAAAAAAAAAAAAAATTAGCCAGGCATGATGGCCATGCCTGTAGTCCCAGATACTCAGGAGGCTGAGGTGGGAGGATTGCTTAAACCCGGAAAGTTGAGGTTGCAGTGAGCTGAGATTGCACCTCTGCACTCCAGACTGGGTGACAGAGCGAGACTGTCTCAACGAAAAAGTTTACCAGGGGCTGTGGGGAGAGAGGAATGAAGAGCTATTGCTCAATGGTTGCAGAATTTCTGTTTGGGATAATGAAATAGTTTTGGAAATAGTGGTAATGGTTGTACAACATGGTGAATGTAATTAACACCACTAAATTGTACACTTAAAAATGATTAAAATGGTAAGTTTTGTGTCATGCATATAATTAGCATAATAAAACAAAACAAACATATACAATAATAACTCCTTGATCTTTTTTAGTTTTTTATGGGGCTTTTCTCTTTTCTCCTGCCTCTTAAACATTAGGGTCAAGCAACGTTTGCTCCTTGGTTATCTTCTTTCCTTGTCTTGCTTCTTCTTCTGGGGATTCTCATCCAGCTTGCTAATGACGACGAAACCTATATTTTTGACCTAAACTTCTCCTGGGGGGCAGACCCAGGTTATTAAGTGGTTACTTGACATCTCTACCTGGACGCTCCACTGGCTCTTCAGTCTCAACATCCCCCAACAGAGCATATCCTCTTTCTCCCAAAGCAGTATTTTCTTCTGTAAATCTTTAATTTTCTGTGCTCTACCAGTCATCGTTTCTCAGATCAAGCACTCAGGTGTGTTTCTCCCTCCTTTTCCCACATTCAGTCTCTCACTAAATCTTACCTTTCCCACTGCATGTTGGCAAGCCCCCTTTGTATACCCAATAGCAAAGCCAAGTGGCTGGCCTGATCCTAAATTTGCCTCTGTGCCTCTGAAAGTCTCCTCTGTCTGCCTGGACTGTTGGAGAATGACCCCTTGCTCTTGGTCTCTTTTCTTTTTACCTTCAGAGTCTTTGCTCCCTTAACTTCAAGATCTGGCTGGAAGGTCACCCTCTCCATAAGGGTGTTTGTTACCTTCCCTCTGCAATTCCCTTCTCTCTAGCAGAGTAATGTTTCTGTCTTTCTTGCCTAAGATATCTTAATCCATTCAGGCTGCTATAACAAAGTACCACAGAATGGATGGCTTATAAACAACAGATATTTCTTTCTCACAGTTTCTGGAGGCTGAGAGTCTGTGATCAGGGTGCCAGCATGGTCACATTCTGGTGAGGGACTTCTTTCGGGTTGCAGACTGCTAACTTCTCATGATATTCTCACATGGTGGAAAAAGGGAAAGAGGACTCTCTGAGGCCTCTTTAATAAGGACACTAATCCCATTCATGAGGGCTCCACCTTCATGACCTAATCACCTCCCAAAGGTCCCACCTCCTAATATCATCATCTTGGGAGTTAGATTTCAACATACGAGTTTTAGGCTGATGCAAACCTTCAGTTCATTGCAGGAAGTGTTCCTGTAAATCATTGTAAATGGAATCGTTTTATGAATCAGTTTAGTATGGCACTGAACATGTTACAAATTATTCTTACTGCTTGTTATCTTACCTATTGGTCTCCATCACCAGACCCTCATCTTCTCAGGAGGGGAAAGCTATGTTCACCTCCTGGAAAACACCCTGGGTCCATGGGAGGTGCTCCTTAAAGAACTGAAATGTTTACCTATATCATCTTTCAGAGAACTAGACATGTTTTCAACACTTGAGGTTCATATACTTTTCAGACACTTCAATTTATCTTATGTTTCATTCCCCTTTGCTGCCAGATATTGCCAAATGGTTGTCACCTGACTATGCAGTGAACTGTAGTTGTACTTCCCTCAAGCTTTTTGTGGTGGATACAGATGCTTTTCTGATAGTTCCAATGTCATATTTTAGTGGTTTTAAACTTATTGTGGCACATGTAAAGATAGATATTACAACACAATCTGGATATAAGCTAAGGACTGAAAGAAAATCCTAGGGGGATCTCTGAAATTAGTGCTTCAGAGTGTTTAAAGATGCCGCACTTTCTCAACGTCTGGCTTAATGACGACCTTAGCACTTTCTCAAAGCTAAAAATCACATGTATTTAAAAAATAACAATGACTGACAATTTTATTTTTTAAAGTATTCTATCTGTAGTATAACTAGAGATGGCAGGATTCCAAAGCCTTTGGAATTTATGTTTCTGAATAATGCTGTTAAAGAGAGAAAGACTGCTAATTGCTTTTATCTTTTATTTTTTAATTTTTTATTTTTTGAGACTTAGTTTCACTTGTTGCCCAAGCTGGAGTGCAGTGGTACAATCTCAGCTCACTGCAACGTCTGCCTCCTAGATTCTAGCGATTCTCCTGCCTCAGCCTCCTGAGTAGCTGAGATTACAGGTGCCCACCACCACGCCTGGCTAATTTTTGTATTTTTAGTAGAGATGGGGTTTCACCATGTTGGCCAGATTGGTCTTGAACTCCTGACCTCAGCTGATCCACCTGCCTTGGCCTCCCAAAGTGCTGGGATTACAGGCGTGAGCCACTGCGCCTGACCTGCTTTTATCTTCTTAATACTAGTTTATTTTTATCTGTTGCAAATAGTATAGCTGTTGTATCAGCAAATGTTCTCTAGAGAAACAGAACTAATAGCATATATACATAAATATATATACACACACAGTAATACACACACACACACATGTTTTGTGTGAGAGGGCAACTTCATTTAGAAGTTCTGAGACTGGAGAGACAACAGGAGTGAATCCATAGAGATTAGTAATCGGAGCAAAAGGAATCAGGTTATATAGGACCAAGGTTACTAAATATTTATGCCAGATAGGGCACCTGCCTATTATTCCTGATTTCCCTCATGCTAATATTTTTTTAAGGAACTGGCTCATGCAATTGGGGCTGGCAAATTTGAGATGTGTAGGGCAAGCCTGCAGGCTGGGAAATCTGGCAGGATTTCTATGTTACAGTCTTGAGGCAGAATTCATTCCTTTCCAGGAGTCCTCAGTTCTGCAATTATGTCTTTCACCCGACTGAACAAGGAAACCCCCAAGGAGATTGAGGGCAATCTCCTTTACTTAAACTCAACTGATTGTAGATGTTGATCACATCTACAAAGTATCTTCACAGCAATAGCTGGACTAGTGTTTGAACAAAGAGCTGGGCACCATAGCCTAGCCAAATTGGTACATAAAATTTAACCATCACAGACACTGTAGCAGATATACTCATTAGCCTAGGATAACGAAAAATAATAGAATAATTCATCCATTGTGTCTGTAAATTTCCCCACAAAAGATTTGGATGGTAAACTAAAAAGAAGTCTAACAAGGTAAATCTTAGTGGAATTCTTATGTTGTTGCAAGTACATTTTGAGTAGCTACAATGGGAGTTTTCCAATGTATTTACTTAGGAAGAGATCAGAAATATGTATAAAACTACTGCTGTTATTTTTGCCTTGCTCTGCAACTTGACTTCCAAGTTAGAGCGCTTGCTTGAGGAAGATAATTAATTTTGAACTTAGATAGGCAGAGTTCAGCCTATTGAGCTATAGATTGAATGCTCTAGGATTTGCAAATTCTCCCAGTTGAATAGATTGTGTACCTCCCTTAGAAGACAACCCCTACCTCATTTATAAAATAAATAGAAATAGAGGATAAAATAATGTATTAAAGTGTCTAGGACAGTGCCAGCATCCGGTAGACAGTAAATGTTTTCTTCACTCCTCCTACAATAGTTCTCAGAACTGCAACCAGGAAGAACCCTTGAGCAATGATCCTGAGAGTTCATGAACTGGATAAGAAGATGAATCTTCTTTCTTTGTGAGCTTTCCATGAACCTTCAGCAACTTGTTCTCTTTCTTCTGACCATGCAAGTGAGCAGAAACAGAAAAAGTATCACCTTCCCTTCATTTTCTCACACACATGTGTGCATGCATTCATTCATCTATCCACTTAACAAAACTTCACTGAATGCCTTCATGTTCCAGACATGGCGGTGGGTACTGGGGATACAATACTACTGTCACTGTCTAACATCTTTTTTCTCAAGGGCTCACCAAAGATGATAGAAGTGACTAGGATGCTCACACATAGAACCAGATAGAATGAAAAGAGGTAGACTTAGGGTTCTCCTGATAGTTTCATGTTTAATTGTGGAAAGGATATGATGTTATCTGCAAGCATCCAGTAAATAATATTTTATAGTTCAAGAAAAATACAACATACTAAAATGGGAAAAGAGAGCAATAAAGGATGAAAAGTGTCTTAATGACAAAATATTTGTCAGTTGTTGCTGGCATTTGTATTATTCACTATTATGTTCCATTTGTTACTATAGATAGCCCAATTTAAATGCCTTACATATCATTTAGAATTATTAAGTTAAAACATAAAAGAACAGCTTTTACTTTAAAGTTTCTGCTGCTTTTGTGCAAAATTAGGAATGGTGATAGTTAACCTTTAGTTTTTATTATATTTTGATCTGTCTGGAATTTATTTTTGTGTAAGGGTTGAGCTTTATTTTTTTCCAGATGGCTACCAGTTATTCTAGTAAAATACCATGCCTGTTAAACTGCTTTCAGCTGTAAGTGGCAATAATCAACAAAAAATGGCTCAAACAATCAGTACATTTATTAACTCACATAACAAGAAATCTGGGATAAGGCCATTCCAGAGCTGCTTAATTCAGTAGTTCAATGATGATTTTAAGAACCTAGGTTTTTTCCACTTTCTTAGTTTGTTGACTTCATTCCTTTGAATAACTAAAAACTTAGGATGATGTCTCTTTTACATTGCATTGAAAATAAGCTTGGTGCTATAGTAATTTCGTTTGATTAAGTAATGACACTTTCACACCACTAAACTTAGATGATTACATTTGTAGAATAATTTCACACAGCAAATTAGAAGTAGGAATACATCTTTTAAAACTTTCAGATATTGTGTCCAATACAACAAATATGACTTTATAATTCCAATGGTGGCTATGTGGTTGCAATCTGAAGTAGGATTTGGAAAAATTGGGTTCAACTTTGATGGAATTAGTCAAGAATTCACCAAATCCTGCAGCCCACCTGCACCTGAGCCCAAGCAACTAACTTCTCTCAAGTCACAGTGGAAGAAGCATCCCTGCTGTATCCAAGGCCAAAGGCGAATCTTCCTACATTGCTTTGTACGTCATCCTCTGTTGCCCTCTTCAGGACTTCCTAACTCCATGGAAACATTTCTGAAAGCCATGTTTAACTTGCTGCTGCTTTGTCCTCACTCCTCGTTCTTGCCTCACTACATGTCAATCAGGCTTTCCTTCCTCCATTCTCCCATTTCCATATTAAGAACAGTCCTTATCAAGGTCGCCCATGAGACATCCAGGAAGCCAGATTCTTCTGTGTTCTTTCTCAGCCCTTTTGTTCTGGCTCCTCGTCCTCCAGAAGATCTCTCACAGTGCTCCAGACTGTCTCAGTCCTCCTTTCTTCTCTAACCACAGGGTTTCCCTAGAGCCATGGCTTTGAATATCATCTCTTTATTGATAATGTCCAAATCCATGTCACCTCTCCTGACCTCTGTTTTGAAGTCCAGACTTATCTATCCAACTACGTTTTAGCATTTCCATTTGAATGTTTAATAAAAATTTCAGGCTTACTAAACCTGAGAAAGTTGATTTAAAAAAAATTTCAGACTGGACATGCCCAAAGCCAAACTAATCATTTCCCCATTCTCCCAAGTCATTCTTCCAGAGTCCTCTCTATCACTGTAAATGGCATCTTCATTTGCCCAAATGCATCTAGCAGTAAGTCCTATAGGTACTTACAAATGTCTTGAGTCCAGCTACTGCTCACCCTCTCTACTGTCAATCCTAGTCCAAGTGACCACCATGCAGCCTGGATTATTGGGGCAGTGTTCTAATTAGTCTCACAGCATCATCTCTTGCCTTATCCCAGTCCATTCTCCACACGGTAGCCTGAGTGATTTTTCTGAAATGAAAATTAGATAATATGACTCCTTTCCTCAAAACCTTTTGAATGGTGTCTCATCACACCCTGTAAAAACCCACAACTACTTTTCCTGATACACAGTGCTCTACAGGGTTTGGTGTTGGCCCAGCTAACCTTGTCTCTATTCATTTTCTTCTCCTCATTCTGTTTGAAACACTATGGACGTTTTATTTTCATGAAACACATCAAGCTTGTTTCCATCTCAGACCCTTTGTACTTGCATTTCCAATACCCTTCCTCCATACCTTTGCTTGGCTGTCTCCTCGTCATTCAGGCCTCGGCCCCCATGAAAGTCTTCACAGCATCCAGTTCTGAGTAATCTAAGTCAATTGTGTTTCTCTCCACCCTCCATCATTCTCCATCCAAATGTTCTGTATTATTATTTTTTTAGCACCATTTTATCAAGGCCTGAAATTATCTTATTCATTTACATGTTCATCACTTTTCCCACTGGAAGATAAACTCCTTGAAGGCAGAGACTTTAACTGCCTTATGCTCTGCTGTGTCCTCATTATCTGAAATAATGTACACTACTCGATAAATGTTTGTTAATTGATTTACTACTCCTTTCTCTGTTTTGGGTAGTCACTTTACCTTTTCTGGTCTCAGTTCATTTACTATTAGGATGAGGAAGCTTAAAAAAGGGACACCTGAAAATTCCTTCTGGTTTAGTTCACAATAGGCATGTTTTATTACCTACAGCAATAACAGAAAAACTTATGTTGCACCAGATTTGCATCTATTACAGAACACTCATTCATTCAATAAACCTTAATTGAGCACTGACCATAAGCTTGGTGCTGTTCCAGTCAGTGGATACCAAGCCATCACAATAAAGATCACAGTGCGTCTGTCTCAAAAAACCAAAACTAAATAAACACACAAACAAAAACTTCCTGACAAACAACAAAACCAAACAAAAAATCCCATTGAAAACCCAGAAGGTTGATGAGGCTATCCTTGTTCTCTAGCTCGTTTTCTACTGATACTTTCATGATAGCTGTCTCAATATTGCTTAACTTACCTGCACTGGGCTCTCTCTAAATTAAAGTTATTATAAATTAACAGTAGTTAATTTCCAAGAATTCTAAGATTAAATTATGTAATTTATATGGCTGTAACTTCAATAACAGTATGTAAAACATGGCCATTAAGGTTGCAAAATTTCTGCCAATCTGATTTAGTTCTAACCCAAAGTCTGCCATGTTTCCCAATTTAATTTCAGCATGACTTGCACTAGAAGTTAGAATTTTATGAATCTAATTTTTTAAAAAATGAATAAAATGGGAGTACGGTCGGACTATATTTATATATATTCAGATCATGATGTGTGGAATCACTGCTAATTCTCTTGCCAAGATTTGAGGCAGCTGCTTTTAAATATAAATTGGAATTAGTGTATATGTATAGTCAATAATTAATGAAATGTCTAGGATGAAAATAAATCATTTTTGAAACTGACTATAGAGAATAACAAATGAATGAGAAAAGTAAATTTTTATATATTGTGGCAACTGCCATTTGTTGGCATGTGCTGCAAATCACTCATAGAAAATGATCTGCTTATATTTGCTTTAATCAATTATATAAAAGGATATAGTATAACTATAGAATATTTTAATCTTGCACACAAGCACTATATTTAAAGCCTTCTATTTGTCAAAATGCTTTTGCTGGAAGACGGAAATCCAGTTCAAACTTGCTTAACAAATGCAAATGAGAGGATTTGTTTCATGTAACTGGGCAAGCCAGGGCTCAACTAATGAGATGTCATCAAAGAATTATTTTCTTTCAATCAGGATCTGTCCTTCTGGTAGATAAATGTCCATTTGGTGGCTCAAGATTCCTGTTTTACCAACTTATTGACCCCAGGGGAAAGAAACAGTTTTCTTCAATAACTACAGTAGACAAATCCTGGGCAGATCTTGATTAACCTAGTTTGGAAATAGACTACCATGATGTGTTTTGAGGGCCCCATACTCCTAGATTACTCTTTCCTTCTTCTCCTTCAATACTGTTACTCTGGCAGTGAGCTGATTTTAGCTAAATTTTACAAGGCATGCAATCTGATTATATGAATTCACCTTAAGATATTTAATATGATAGCTTTATAATTTGTAACCTAAATGAGTTGATAATTAGCACAATGTCAAAATAGGAAAAAGATTTTAAGGTAGTATGGATGCAGATAGTTTTAATTAGGTACAATAAGTCATGCCAATGTAGAAGAGAGTATATTCCTTCCATACATAAGGCATATAAATCTGGGCATCTCTGCCTCACTCCCTACACCATTTGTGAGTGAAAATATTTAGAGGTATATCAGAAGGAATGCTGTGGGAGTGGTCTGTCCTGGGTTCGGCAAAAAGGGGTACACTCTGTGTAAAGCATTGAAAAGCAATAATAAAACTAACTCAGCTTGCATTTTTTAAAATCACCATGTGCAGGAATTCTAAACAACATTAGTAACATAATACCCTACCCCACTTTGATGAATCAGTCCCACTGTTCCTACATGCCTTTGTGGTTCCACTACCAATACTTCTTCCTGGCTGGGCGTGGTGGCTCATGCCTGTAATCCCAGCATTTTGGGAGGCCAAGGCAGGTGAATCACTTAAGGTCAGGATTTCAAGACCAGCCTAGCCAACATAGTGAAACCCCATCTCTACTAAAAATACAAAAATTAGCTGGGTATGGTGGTGTGCACTTGTAGTCCCAGCTACTCGGGAGGCTGAGGCAGGAGAATTGCTTGAACCCAGGAGGGGTTAAGCTGAGATCGTGCCACTGCACTCCAGCCTGGGTGACAAAGCAAGACCCTGTCTCAAAAGATAAATAAATAAAAACTTCTTCCCATCTCCGCATTCAAGTACAATAGAATAGAAATCAGAGCCCTGGCCTATTCTCAGCAACTACTGACACCTGACTAAGAGAATTACCGTGCTGGCATTTTGCACTGTAAAGAGAAGAGGGAACGATGACTCTAAGTCAAAAGAATGAAAAAAAAATGTGCTTTACAAAATATAATTAATGTCAAAAATATGTGTTATGTGCACATTTTGTGGGTACAAAGCTTACACATGTGTGCAAGTTTGCATGTTGAAATACTAGAATTGGCCCCTAAAATAAATTAAGCCGGAAAAGTTCTGTTCTCAGAGTCATTCATTTGTTAGCTGAGGAGAAAGAAGCGTGGATATTAATATTTGTAAGACGTGGCTGAATAATTCCAAATGACTGTTAAACTAATCTAGGTGTAGCAAAATGAATTTGATTTGGACCAGAGTCAGTGTTCTTTCCCACCCTGCCGGGTAGCTGTGGCCCCATGGGGAGTATCATCAGTGGCCCAGCAGGTGGCACTCTTCCCTTTGTGCACTAACACTAAACTAACTTCCCCAAATACAAGGTCCTTCAGAGCCTTGACTTCAGAAGAACCCATATAATCTGTTTATCTTTGGTAGTAATATGGCTACAGTTTTCACAAGGGCAACTGTGCTGGTCTGGTATTTGTCAGATTTGAAGATTGGTGCCTACCCATCTAAACGTTTCCTTAGTTCTAGAGTTGTCATCCTTAGTTCCAAACCTTTACTGGTTTCTGTTAAAATACTTGAACTTCTATTCTGTGTCTATGGTCTTATGCAAATACTAGAGGTCTATATATAATTGTGATGACTTACATTTGAAAAGCGCATTGAGCAAGTGTTTCTCAACTTAAAGAATATCTTTTTCCAATAAAAATGCCACGCAGTCCTGGAGTTCCTGCAACTTCAAGAGTCATTGATAAGCAGAAGTTGGATTTCATCTTCAACATGTTACCTCTAGAAAAGATTTTATTCAGCTTAGCTTTCTATAGTTTGTATTATGAAGACAGTTATTTTTTGTTGTTCACATATATAATTAAAATATAGTAATACACATTTTCTCTTTCAAAATTGGTATTAATACCTGCCCCTGGGGAGTTTGATATACTGGCCACAAAAGTATTATAACAAGCGTATGAATAAAAAGGACTAGCATTGATAAAACATTTAAAGTACCTTTTTGTTTATCACTAGTTATATACTAGCTTTTGTTTATCACTAGTTATATACTAGCTTCATTTAGAGAATGCTAAATATGTAGGTATAGTCATATATATTAAGTATATTACACATATGATCTCATCTAATTTTTGCAGATACCTATTTTGAAGATAAGGAATATGAAGCTTAGAAAATTTAAGTTATTTCCCAAGATCATGAGGCAAGCCAGTATCAGAATGAGGATTAAAGCCTAATCTTTAAGCTTTGAGCCCCTAAGACAGAGTGTATTAGATTATTATAACCATCTTTTGAGGCAGCTAGTAAGTAAACAAACACATATTTTTTAAAAATTCGTAAAATGACTTCCAAGTTAATCTATTTTGTATAAAAACCCTAGGTACAACAACCTATAAGAGATATTATTGATTAGGCTAGGCATTCTTTAGACATTATGTAAGGATAAGAGGGAATGAGGAAAGATGAGAAGGTGGCAGAGACAAATTTGATTTTTAAATTTGCCTGTGGTTAGGTCAATATTCAGAAAAGAAAATTCAATATGTTTCTTGGGAAACATATGGGAAATATGTTTCAGTAATTTAATTTGCAATGTGTTTTACAGTAAAAGGGTTAATGTCTCTAATATAGATATAAAACTTTTCAATAACAATAAGGATAAGAAATCAATAGAAAAATGGAGAAGTACAAGCACAGGCAATTCACAAAGAAGGAACACATGGCCAGGAAGTCCATGGAAAAAATATTCTTCCTCATTAAAAATTTCAAAATTGAACAACAGAATGTGACACCTATTTAGACTCCCAAATTGACAAATATTAAAAGGAATAATAATAATAATAATGATAGGCTAATTTTAAAAGATATTAAAATGTCCAGTGTAATCTAGGGGCAGGGAAATGGGAATTACACATTGTTAGTAGGTGGATGAATTAAGCTACATTCATACAGTGAAATACCATTGACCTAGAAATAAATATTTAGTTAAGTGGAAATATTCCAAATGAAAAATTATGACACAGATTAAAGAATATATAGAGCACAACATCTCATTTTGGTGAATTTCTAGTAAGTTTATATGTAATTATAAATTATAATTATGCATGTATTCATAATTACATGTGAATCTGTAGGAATTTACACCAAACTGGTAACTGGGGCTATCTAAAGATATCGATGCTGGGATTTGGACATTTTTGTCCATTTTTTCTTATTATTTATCTATATTTTCTAATTTTTTATAGTACAACTTGGATTACTTATGTAAATAAACAAAATCAAGATTTAAGATAAAAGCATTATTACGGTTAAGAGGATGAACTCTGGAGTCAGACAAGCCCATGTCACAGGTGACCTTAGATAAATTCCTAAAACTTCTTAACCTGGGCTTCCTCATCTGTGAAGTGGTGATAATAATAGTGCTTGCCTTAGTGGGGTTTTGTGAAGATTAAATTAGTAATGATAATTTCTACTCCCATATCACAAGGCAGTATAAGGTACTTGGAGAAGTACAAAGAAGTTTGAAGTAGTCTCTGCTCTGTAGGCGGTTAAGTAGATAGATTCTACTAACTCACATGAGACCATGGCAAATAAGGGCTTCGTAGTTCTGTGATGTGCAAGGGAATCCAAACACACACACACACACACACACACACACACACTTTAAAGATGTTAAATGACTACTGAACTAATTTGAGCCTTTGGAAAAAAGGGTGAATTTTATGGTATATGAATTATATCTCAATGAAGATGTTAAAAAAGTAATCATTTTAGTATGTGATGTTTACCTGAAAGAAATGGTCCTAAGAGTATTTTAATACAAAATACAGATACAGTACAGAAACTAACATTGCAAAGGAAATTTTCTAAAGTAACTGATTTGAATCATGTGAAATTGAATCTGGTTCATAAAGTTATTGAATTGCTTGGAGACTCATTTTTAGTGTGTGATTAATAAAATGATGCCCACATAGGATTTGCAAATATTAAATACTATGACTAAAATAATGAATTCCTTAATTTTTCCTGTAAACCATTGGGGGAAAAAGAACTTTATTTGTTTGGGGGAAGAAAGGAAGCTGCAGCTCTTTCTTAATGTAACATCCATAAGTTTCAAGGTCCAATTAAAATTTCACTTTCTCTAGAAAATTGCTTTCCTTCCTCACTCTTGCCCTTTCTAATAATATTAATCCTAACTTCCCTTTACTGAATACTCACTATGCTCTTGGGAATATGTCAAGTCATTCATAGACCTGATCAAACTTCATTTTGACAACAGTTCATGAGCTAAATGTAATTAGCTCCACTTAACAGATGAGACTGAGATGGGTAAGTTAAGCAACTTGACCAGATCACATGGCTATTAATTAAATCAAAGCTGGAACTGCCAGGTTACAAACCTGCTAACCTGTAATCCTATACTATATGAATCCATCTTTAAAAATATTTTATTCTATTTTTTTGACTTTTATTTTAATTTCAGGGGTACATGTACAGGTTTATTCTATAGAGAAATTACCTGTTGTGGGGCTTTAGTGTACACATTATTTTGTCACCTAGGTAATAAGTATAGTACTCAGTTGGTAGTTTTTTTGTTTTGTTTTTTTGAGACAGAGTCTTGCTCTGTTGCCCAGGCTGGAATGCAGTGGTGCAATCTCAGCTCACTGCAACCTCTGCCTCCTGGGGTCAAGTGATTCTCCCACCTCAGCCTCCAGCGTAGCTGGGACAACAGACACATGCCACCTTGTCTGGCTATTTTTGTTTTGGTATTTTTTGCAGAGATGTGGTTTTGTCTTTTTGCCCAGGCTGGTCTTGAACTCCCAGACTTAAGTGATCCTCCTGCCTTGGCCTCCCAAAGTGCTAGGATTATAGACATGAGCCACTGTGCTCAGCTGACAGGTAGTTTTTTGATCCTTGCCTTTTTTCCATCCTCCACCCTCAAATAGGCCCTGATATCTATTGTTCCCTTCTTATGTCCATGTGTACTCAAAGTTTAGCTCCCATTTATAAGTGAGAACTTGTGGCATTTGGTTTTCTATTCCTGTGTTAATTCACTTAGGATAATGGCCTCCAGCTCTATCCACTTTGCTGCAAAGGACATGATCTCATTCTTTTTCATAGCTGTGTAGTATTCCATGGTGTATATGTACTGCATTTTCTTGATCTAGTCTACCGTTGATGGGCATATGGGTTGATTCCATGCCTTTGGTATTGTGAATAGCGCTGCAATGAACATATGTATGTATATGTCTTTATGGTATAGTGATTTATATTCCTTTGGGTAAATATCCAATAATGGGATTGTTGGGTTAAATGGTAGTTCTAAATTCTTTGAGAAGTTGACAAACTGTTTTCCACAGTGGCTAAACTAATTTACATTCCCACCAACAGTGGGAGCTTTTTAATAACAGCTTTCCGACTGGTATGAGATGGTATCTTATTGTGGTTTTGATTCATATTTAACTAATGATTAGTAATGTTGAATATTTTTTCATATGCTTGTTGACTGTGCATATGTCTTCTTTAGAAAAGTGCTTATGTCCTTTGCCCACTTTTTAATGGAATTGTCTGTTTATTACTTGCTACTTTAAATTTCTTATGGATTCTGGATATTAGATCTTTGTTAGATGCATAGTTCACAAATATATTCTCCCATTCTGTGAGTTGTCTATTTACTCTGCTGATAGTTTCTTTTGCTGTGCAGAAGCTGTTTAGTCTAATCAGATTCCATTTGTCAATTTTTGTTCTTGTTGCAACTGCTTTTCGTGTCTTCGTCATGAAATCTTTGCCAGGGCCTATGTCTAGAATGGTATTCCTAGGTTTCTTCAAGAGTTTTTGTAGTTTTGGGTTTTACACTTAAGTCTTTAATCCATCTTGAGTTGATTTTTGTGTATGGTATAATATAAAGTAGGGGTCCGCCTGGGCGTGGTGGCTCACGCCTGTAACCCCAGCACTCTGAGAGGCTGAGGCAGGCAGATCATGAGGTCAAGAGATCAAGACCATCCTGGCCAAAATGGTGAAACACCATCTCTATTAAAAGTTCAAATTTAGCTGGGTGTGGTGGCACATGCCTGTAGTCCCAGCTACTCAGGAGGCTGAGGCAGGAGAATTGCTTGAACCCGAGAGGCGGAGGTTGCAGTGAGCCGAGATTGCGCCACTGCACTCCAGCCTCGTGACAGAGCAAGACTCCATCTCAAAAAAAAAAAAAAAAAAAGAAAAAAAGAAGGGGTCCAGTTTCAATCATCTGCATATGACTGGCCAGTTATCTCAGCACATTTATTGAATAGGGAGAGTCCTTTCCCGTTGCTTTTGTCAACTGTGTTGAAGATCAGATGGTGTGCAGCTTTATTTCTGGATTTACTTCTCTATTCTGTTCCATTGGTCTAAGTATCTGTTTTTGTCCAGTATTTCTGGCATACTGTTTTTGTACCAGTATTATGCTGTTTTGGTTACTGTACCCTTCCAGTATAGTTTGAAGTCAGCTCATGCCATGCCAACAGCTTTGTTCTTTTTGCTTAGGATTGCTTTGGCTATTCAGGCTCTTTTTTGATTTCATATGAATTTTAGAATAGTTTTTTCTAATTCTGTGAGGCATGTCTTTGGTAGTTTGATAGGAATAGCTTTGAATCTGTACATTGTTCTGGGCAGTATGACCATTTTAACAATATTGATTCTTCTTATCCATGAGCATTGAATGTTTTTCCATTTGTTTGTATGAGTCCATCTTTGCACTCTGTTTCATCTGTGAATGTTTACAAATGAGTGGATAATGATAGATGAGGATAATCAGTCCTTTCTCAGAATATTCCTGAACAAGAGGTGACAAGCTAAAACTACGCTTCTGACAGGAGATCTAAGCTAGTTTTCTTCAATAACAACAACAATAACAGTATTCTGAGGCACAGTTATAGCAATTTATATAGTCAAAGAAATTCCTTCTTCAAGGAGATACACTTAATTCTAGGAGCCAACTAGAGTATTGAGAGAAGAGTTCAACATTAAATAATTCAATCATTGAGTTATCTGGAAATGCTTGAGATCATAGTTTTTGTTGAGTACAGATTTTTACATTTTATTTTTTATTCATTCACTTATTCAGTGGTTATCTACTGGACACCTACTACGTGCTAGGCACTCTTCCAGGCATTTGAAATATAGCAGAGGACACAGTAGACAAAAAACATTCCTGCCCTAAGAGGGAAAATAATAATAAAAAAGAAATCATAAATTTTGAGGGAAAAAGCCCCAAGAAACAACAATAAGAAAATCCCTGACCTTATAGAATTTACATCGCAGTGGAGGAAGATAGACAAATAAATATATGTTAGGCCGGGCATGGTGGCTCATGCCTGTAATCCTAGCACTTTGGGAGGCTGAGGCGGGTGGATCACGAGGTCAGGAGATTGAGACCATCCTGGCTAACACGGTGAAACCCCGTCTCTACCAAAAATCCAGAAAATTAGGCGGATGTGGTGGTGGGTGCCTGTAGTCCCAGCTACTCGGGAGACTGAGGAAGGAGAATGGCGTGAACCTGGGAGGCGGAGCTTGCAGTGAGCCGAGATTGTGCCACTGCATTCCAGCCTGGGCGACAGAGTGAGACTCCGTCTCAAAGAAAAAAAAAAGAAATAAATGCTAGATGATGCTAAGTGATATGAAATAGAAAAAATGAAGGACAAGTGGCAGAGAGAGGTGATGGTTTCTGTTCCTAGGTCAAGGAGAACCTCTCTGAGTTACTAGCATTAAAGTGGAGGCTTGAATGAATGACTGAGAGAGTAACCTATGTGAATATCTGAGGGAAGAGCATCTTACAGAAATGGAAAAACAAGTGCAAAGGCCCTGAGCTTGATGTGTCTTAGAAAGAGTAAAAAAAAAAAAGACTAGTAGGACTGGAGCAGAAAGAACAAGGAGTGGTGGTAGAGAAGGTCGCAGAGGAAACTCCACCTAGGCCCGGTAGACTTCATGGCTTTTCTCTGAAGAAGGTAGATCAGTTAGGCAGCTAGTGTAATGACTGAGGTGAGGAATGACATGGGATGGCAGTAGAGGGGATGAGAATTGGTTGGCTATTGGACATATTTAAAAGCTGAATTGACAGGATTTACTGATAGATTGGAATGTAGAGTGTGAGAGATTGGGTGTGAGTATGATGAAATAGTTGTGTTAAAGTGCAAGTTAACTAATAGGGAAGGCGGGGGGGGGGGGGGGTGGGAAAGCCTTCAAAGTCCTCCTCAGGCCTGGTTCTAGTGTATACAGACCATTTGACCTTGAGGTTAAGTCAATAGGAGTCGCAAAATAACTGACTACTAAGAATAGGATGAAATCAGCGGTGACCCCTCTGCCCAGTGGGTCTTGTTCCGAGAGGTTGCCAAGCTAAATAGTGGTTGTGGGAAAAGAACAAATATCTTTTCTAATGATTGATTTCCAGTTAAGGAGAGGAATGGAAAGTAAAGGGGTAAGGACAGACGTTCATCAAGTCTTAGGAAGTTTCAGGGCTGGGAGTATACTGTAGGGCCAAGCCATAGTTTTTCCCTGTCTTTCCATTTTTTTCTCTCTTTCCTTTTTTCCTAATTTCCCCACTCCCTCCTTGGTCCAAGTTCCTGCCTACAGAAAGGTATAGTTTACCTCTAGTTCTCAAACTTCAGCGGGCATCAGAATTCCCTGGAAGGTCTGTGAAAACACAGATTGCTGGGCCCCACTCCCAGAGATTCTAAGTGTGTGTGTGTTTGTGTGTGTTTGTGTAGAGAGATGGTGGACGAAAGCGCTGAGATTTTGTATTTCTAACAGGCTTCCAGGTAATGCTTGGGAAGAACTGTTTCTTCTTGGACAGGCACACTTACAAAGCAACGAGATCTTGAGCTCCACCTTGAAGGATGTGAGCTGGGAAAGTTTCAGCTCACAGAGATTTACAGTCACTTGAGAAATGGCCCACTTCCTCCAAGGTGTTTCTTGGATGCCCCAAAAGGATGAAAACAAGAAGCGACCGTGGGCGAGGAGGAGGAGCTGGCCGTCCTCCTCGGTTGGGCAGCCCGTCGGAGCTCACCAGCTAGGCGAGGGCGGGAAGACAGCCCCCAGGCCGGCCCACGGATCCTCAGAAGGCGCGGACCTGGAGGAGGCGCCCCAGAAGGCGACGCCTCTTGCCTCTCGCCTCTCGAAGGAAGTTTGCTCTTAATTTCAAAGCCGGGTTCGCCATCGGCTCAACTCCAGGAGCAAGCAGCAGGCGCGGATAAGAGCGGCCAGTCCCCTGGGCGCGGGCCGGGCAGTTGCCGAGCTCAGCAGCGGCGGCTCGCGGCCATGGGCGGCTCAGCCTCCAGCCAGCTGGACGAGGGCAAGTGCGCTTACATCCGAGGTACGCCCGCCCGCCCGGGGGCCTGGGGAGCCCCCTGACCCCTGCACCAGGCTGGCTGCCGCTGTCGGGGCCCCACGGGGCGCGCCCGGGGCCCTCTCCCTGCAGCGCGCGGGGATCCCCGACCGCAGCCCGCCCGCGCGAGCCGGGTTTCCTGCCCCAGCCGGCGCGCTCCGGCGCAGGTGTGGACGTGAGACCCGGAGGGCTTGGGAGATAGGCAGGTGCAGGATGCGGGTGGGGACGCCGGCGCCTCCGCCGCTTCTGCCGCCTCGGGGTCAGTGCCGCCCCCGCCCGGGCACTTCGCCCTCCGGTACCTGCACTGGACTGAGTTCTGAGCGGTTTCTGAACTGGCCGTCAAGAGAGCAACGGGGATATCCCGCGTTTCTAGAGATACCCCCGGGGATTCCCGGCCGCTAAAGCAGAATTTCCCTCTTAGTAATGTTGGTCTGGCTTTGGAAAGCGCGGCGTCTGCCACAGCTTCGCTCGCACTTCATCGTAGCACTTGCAGGATGATTTCATCAGCGGCAGAAAGGACAATATCATGCCGTTCCCTTCCCGCCCCGGAGAGGGGGGAAGCAAAAGAGGAACACTGGCGTGCTTTGTAACTGTCGCGAAAGTTATAGATGGGGAGAAACTCATTTAGGGAGACCCTTAGAGATGTGTGGACTCAATAGAGAGCTTGAGGCAGAAGCAAAACAAAACAAAACAAAACCCAAACCGAACTGAAACTGCAGGAAGTCCTGACTGTTATCTCCTTTATTTCCTGGGTATATTTGGCCTCCCCTCTTCTCACCCCCTACCCAACCTTGCCTTCAACCGCTACCTAACATTTGGTTATCTTAACAATTTACTGTCCTTCCCCTGCCCCACCGCCCGATCCCCCACCCTCGGCTTCAGAAATATCTTCCAGACTAGGTATTAAACTCTAGGTCTGTTTGGCCCTTGAATCCTTTCCTAAGAGGAAATCATTTATTTGGTGTTCTTATTCCATATTTGTTTTCAGTCACCACAACATTTAAGACCATTTAAAAAGGATATCAAATCAGGGCACTTGAAGAGCAACGGAGTTGATTTTACAGATTCCTGCTCTGGTGCTTTTGGAGGTAAAAGATCAACAATGGGGATAACACTTTGTCAAGTATCTCTTTGCTTTTGTTTGTTAAAAGGGGAAAAGATGGATGATTTATTTATATTAGTAAAAGAGCTGAACTAAGCTTAAAAGAAATATATGAAGCCTGCCTTAGTCTTAAAAGTGTGGTTACATGCTTGTGTTACCAGTGCACAGGGACTGAAAGGGCAATCTAGCAGAACTTAGTGAGACAGGGCTTGCATTTGGATGTTAGCAAAGTTGTGTTTAAGGCATTTATATAAGACTTTATTTCACTGGAAAGCTTAGGAGCACCTAACCTGGAAGCATGGCCATGTGTACACTAATCATTTGAAGTCAAGAAATGTGAAGGATTAACTTGCTTAAAGACTTCCTGGCCATGCCATTTGTTGCTATTGAGGCAAACATTGTACTCAGATAATAAGAAAATTTATTACCTTCTTTATTCTGAAAGCTGTTAAATTATTACACATACAAAAGTATGAGGGAGTTAGGGCAAGTGAAGAACTTGTAATGCATGTGTTTGAATGAGTAAACCTATAGCATATGGTGTGACAGTCATTACGTCCCCCAGTCTTGTTCAGCTTTCTCTCTTCATTCTATATTCAGGAGGACACTTGCAAGGTATGTGTAGTGGGAGAGGGAAGAGAAGAGTTAAAGTTAGAATACTTCCAGAGAAAAAGACTCATCACTTCATGTGAGAATGCTAGTCTTGCCAAAAGAGAAAAGAACCTTGGAAAAATGCATGGTGGTGTACATTGTTAGTGCGTGAGCAAATGAGGGTCATGGGGCTGTGATTTCCTGATGGTTTTGAAGCCCAGGTTCCTGAGTAAAATCATAGCCTTATCTTTACCTCTTTGCCCATTTTTTAGCCTATAGATATTCTCAAGCTTTGATTCAATTGTAAGCAAAATGATTGAAAGTATGACAGTAAAGTTTAAATATACTTTTATGACCTGTTTCTCATAAAGTAGCCATCAGGGAAATACAGATTTGAAAGCTCCTGACGCTGAGACAATAACTTTCTTTTAAGCTTGATAAACTTTGCTAACAAGGAGAGTAGCTAGTCAATATATTTTGAGTGACTTTTGTTAACTTTGTTTTGTATGCATTATAAGTATGCATTATAAGCAGCTTTATGCTGCTGACGCTGAATCAGCCTTACTTTAAGACAAATCATTTAATAGCTGCCATTCCTTGTGTGCCTCAAAACACCCGTGTCATATGGATGTTTTGAAAATACATTGTTTCTTAGGATTTAGTTAATCTCCAGGTAAAGATGTATCAGCTATGCTAAGGAGTGACTTCATTTCTAAAGATGTGAGTTTTGGAAATTACGACAATGCTCATGTTTCTTACAACAGAATAAATTTTTAGGATTGTTTCTAGAGGCATTTCAGTAATGTCCCTTGATAAGATGTTTCTATTAATAAATAATATCGAGACCAACTTGTGATCACATGAGCCGTGTCATATGTTCATCTTACGTGATACTTTTAGCACTGACCTAAAATGATCTCTTTTTTTTGAGACGGAGGCTTGCTCTGTTGCCAGGCTGGAGTGCAGTGGCGCGATCTCGGATCACTGCAGCCTCTGACTCCCTGTTTCAAATGATTCTCCTGCTTCAGCCTCCCGAGCTGGGGAGGGATTACAGGAACGCGCCACCATGCCCAGTTAATTTTTGTGTTTTTAATAGAGATGGGGTTTCACCATGTGGGTCAGGATGGTCTCGATCTCCTGACCTCATGATCCGCCCACCTCGGCCTCCCAGAGTGCTGGGATTATAGGCGTGAACCACCGTGCCCAGCCTATCTTTTTTTTAAAAATGAGGAAGAAAGCTCATAGATTCCAGGCATCAGTGGTCAATTTGGGTGCTCTTCTCTCTTTACACCATGTTTTCTTTTCTTTTCTTTTTTTAGTTTTGTGAGACAGGGTCTCACTCTGTTACCCAGGCTGAAGTGCAGTGGTGCAATCACTATGAGTCTTGACCTCCCCTGGCTCAGGTGATCCTCCCATCTCAGCCTCCTGAGTAGCTGGAACTACAAGTGTGTGCCACCATGTGCAGCTAATTGTTGTATTTTTTGTAGAGATGGGGTTTTTGCCATGTTGTCCAGGCTGGTCTCAAACTCCTGGACTCAAACAGTCTTCCCACCTTGGCCTCCCAAAGTGCTGGGATTACAGGCGTAAGTCACCGTGCCTGGCCTCTTTTTCTTTAAAGCTTTTGGTATGCCCGAAATTAAACTATAGTTTAAAAAATTTACCCAAACCAAACCAAAACCAAAAAAAAAAAAACCCAAAACCCCACAACGTGTTTTCCTGTTTAAGCAATAATTTTATTTCCTTCTAAAAATTACCTTTGAATTTTGAATGAATCAAAAAGAAAACAGACCTGAAAGCTCTCCCATATAAGAAGTCCTGTGGAGGGTGAGAAAAGTACTGGACAGTCAGTGCTTCAGCGGAGAGCTATGGGATACAGAGATCCTGGTGGGCACTTGCAGGCCTGCCAGCAGCAAATACCAGTTAGAAAAACGGTTTCTCCCCCGCTGGATTTATTATTGCATAGTCAGTTACACAATATATAAAGGGCCCAGTGGCTTCCTCCGAATGCTCCTCAATGATCTGATGCTTATAAAGTAAGAAATGAGTTTCAGCTTTAAAATAGCACATATTTTACTCAGAGGAGTTCTCTCTTATTTATACAAGGGTTAACTTAGGTGGCTAGATATAAAGTTTAAAGTGATGTGTCTAGAATGAAGTCTCCATGGGCAAGGTGGAGGATGGGGAGAGTTGTACATATCTGCCGTCTACTTAGTGTAGATGTGTCGTACTAGTCTACACATTTGCTTCTTTGGTTATAATTTGTTGCTGGGAGATGGGCATAAGAACTGGTCTGACCTAACCTGAATATTTTTGGTAGTGTAATCTTAGAGTCCCAGTTGGCTAGTAATGGCAATATACTGTGATGAGAAAGTTAGGAAATTCATTATGGTAGACACTGTTGTATGTCAACCCAACATCCTTTTCCCATTCCTCCATTTTTAAATTTAATTTTATTTTTTGGGGACAGGGTCTCACTCTGTCACCCAGACTACAGTGCAGTGGGACAATGATGGCTCACTGCAACCTCGACCTCCGTGGGCTCGAGCGATCCTCCCACCTCACTGTCCTAAGTAGCTGGGAGTACAGGCATGTGCCACCATGCCCAGGTAGTTTTTTTGTGTTTTTTTGTAGAGACGGGGTTTTGCCATGTTTCCCAGGCTAATCTCAAACTCCTGAGCTCAAGTAAGCCACCTGCCTTGGCCTCCCAAAGTGCTGAGATTACAGTTATGAGCCTCTGTGCCCAGCCCCCATTCCTTTTTCTAACAGAACTCCAGTTTTGTTCAGGTATTAAAACTCCTGGCCAGGTTTGGTGGCTCATGCCTGAAATCCTAGCACTTTGGGAGGCTGAGGCAGGAGGATGGCCCGAACCCAGAAGTTTGAGACCAACCTGGGCAACATGACAAGACCTTGTCTCTCTAAAAAAAAAAAAAAAAAAAGAGCAACTCCCGATGTTGCCCTCTGTTTCAGAGACGCTAGCCCCATTTAAGGCCCCTGAAAGGTGGCTGTACCTGTCATGGTGGTGTGGTCTCCTTGCCAGTGATTATAGTAGGCATGGGATTATGTTGCCAACTGGTCAGTGATGCTTGAGGGGAAGTTTGCCAGCTGCTTCTAGGCGAGTTTTCTTCCCTTTTAAAAAGGAGGCAAAGTGAAGGGCACTTCCTCTCCTTCTTTTGACTTTGTTGCATCTGAATGTGATGCCTGCAACTGCTGTTTTTATCTGGATGAGCAGGAGGGGAGCTAGCTTAAAGACAAAGCCAATACTTGGAGCACTGCAAAGTTGAAGTGTCTTAGAGAAAAGAAGCTAGAGCCTTGACAAACTTTGCTGATAGCCACCATATACTAACCCTGCATACTTCATATTATGACAGCCACTAAATCCCCTTTCAATTGGAATAGTGAAGATTGCTAGTTATCCCCAATAGCATTCTCCCGTGTTATGTTTAATGATAGAATCCCCAAATTTTAGCTGTCCACATGAACTCCCATAATAAAGATATTTCCCAAACTCCTTCGCAACTAAATGGGTTATGTAGCTGAGTGATGGCCAATGGGATGTAGACAGAAGTGCTGTTCTAGAAAGTGACATTAAAGGGAAAGGGTATTACCATCTTCATCCTAGTCTCCACACTGCTGGCTGGATTGTAACCATGGCGGGGGCAGCCATCATGGACCATGAGGTGTCCTTTCAAGAAGGAGCACATGTAGGACAGAGTAACTGGACAGAGGAGGCTAAGTTCCCATGGTTTCATAGAGAAGAACCTCCATACCAGCCCTGGATCGTTTACCTCTGGACCTTAACAAGAAAGAAAGAAAATTCCATCTCTTTAAGCCAGTGTTATTGTGGTTTTATTGTTATGCACAGACAAACCTTATTCTAACTAATACAATTATCTTCTTTTTACTTGTGGCCCAAACCATCCTAACCAGTACACTAAATGCTGCCTTATTGGGTCCCCTTTAAGAAAAAGTAACCCAAAGAAAGTAGAAAGTGGGTAAAGATTATAGTATTTGTCTCAGCTCTTAATTTGTAGACATGAATAGGCTTTTGTAAGACGTGAGAAATTGCAGCTCCTCCAGAGTAGTGGGGATGGAGGAAACAGGAGAAAGTGGGCCCACTATGAATAATGCACAAATGCATATTGATCACTTTATATTTTAAGTGAAAAAATTGCCTTCAGGCATGCCAGACTACCAAGGAAGCCAGCAGGAGTTTCAAATAAGGAAAACTACTGTAAATTAGGAATTGCTAGTATCAATAATTACTTTCTATTTCCTTTGGTCTTTGTGAATTGAAACCAATACTTTAGAAATGGGAAGCTCTTTAGGAAACCAAATCTCATGTTGCAAAACCATAAAGGATTTTGTGAGTTGTGAGTTTCATAGAGTCAACCACAAAGACAGAAAGACAGTAGACTGAGACAGATTAACATTTTCTCCTGTACTTGTGGAACAAAGAGTGACTTTCCCTCTTGTGGCTTCTAATACAAGCCTTGAACCCCATAGAGTTAGATGATAATTTCAAGCCCTTGTCTTGATGAAAAACTTCTTTTTGCTCTGGACGTCGGCTGTAAGCGGGCCACGTCATCAAAGGTGCTCTAGTAATAGTAACTACTAGGATGACAATAGTAATTTTTATTATCTTTTACTGTGAACCACTGAGCTGATTGTAGTTTTACTCTGTTATAATCTCTGGGAAGGTCTGAACTGGGTTCATAGGTGGAAAGTGCAATAGCAGGAGCCCAATTTGTAAAGGTAGTTTCTAATTTCATTAAAATAAATGTACTGTGAACGTTTTACAAAATGTGCAGTGTGAATCATGGTAGTGAATTTTAATCTCTTAATCAGAAATTGTAATTTTTTTGTTAGTATGGCTGGGTTACCACTCTAAGAAATAAGGTATATATAACAATTTGCACTGTGAAATGGGAAATGAAGTCAGAAGTGAAGATAAAAGCATAATAGAAAGGAAAACAGGAGAATAAAAGCACAATTCATCTGCTATAGTCTGTTTAAGGCACTTTACCAACAGTTCAAAACTAACACACATATGTACACACACACACACACACACACAAAAGGAGAGAGAGAGAGAGGGAGGAAAAGAGAGAGAAAGAGATTTAACAGAACCCTAAATGCAGTACAGATTTTCTCCTTTGAAACTGGAAAATTCATTTTAAAAACAGACTAGCAAGTTGCTGCCAATGTGAAAATGCATGCCAGCTTTTAAAAAGTGCCCCCTGCCTTTGGTACTGTATGTTTTTTCTCACTTAGAGAAGAGAATAAATGCTTTAGAGATATGAAAGCAATTAATTCACTTGTGCAAATTGCAGGTTTTAGGACCTAAGGAAGTTTGCTTTTCTATGCTTGATATTGTATGGAATGAGTCTATGGGATTAAAATAAATTAATAGTTTTTACTAGGAGCCCCAAAGTGACTTTTAAAAGGTCCATAGTCTCAAGGAATTTTGGAAGAAGGGTAAATGTCTCTATGCCAAACCATGTGGATTTTTTTTCTTTTTCCTTTTTAAAAACTATTTTTATTTTAAAAGAAAACATAGGCCCAGACAACCACACAAAACAAATGCATAGCTTAGTGAATCATTATAAGGCAAATACTTAGTAGCCACTACCCAGGTCAAGACATAGAAAGAACTTCACTAGCCATCAAAGGAGCCTTCTGTGTGCCCCGTCCCAGTTGACCTCTTTGTTTCTCCAAAAATGATGACAATTTTCAGTTAGCTATTTATAACTAACCCAAAAAGCCTGGCTCTTAAAACAGGTGTTTATTTGCTCACAATTCTGCTGAACTGGGTCCAGGCTGGGTGGTTCTACTTTTTATTTTTGCTGGTGGTCATTCCTGTGGATGCATGCATCTGGTGGATCAGCTGGTGGCTGGACTTAGCTGACAAGGCTTTCTTGCACTCCGGGTGGCCTTTCTGCATGACCTCTCCAATAGGATACTGCACTGTTTAAATGGTGGGTCGGATCTTACATTGCTAGAGTGTAAAAGCATGTAGAAGCTTCTAGGACTTCTTGTGGCTTAGGCCTGGAATGGCGCTGCATTACTCTGCCACATTTTGTTGGTTAAAGCTGGTCTCAGAGCCAGCCCAGATTCAAGAGAGGACTACACACAGGCATGAACACCTATGTAGGCAGAGTACCGCCTCACTAATCCTAGCTTTTATAATAATGTCTCCCTCTATTTCCTTATGGTTTCATCACCCAACTATGTATTTTTAAACATTGTAGTCTTACTCACTTAAAAAGATGTCTCTTTTGATCTATATGTTTCCCCTGCATCTTTTACTTGCAGATGATCTGTTGAAAGACTTGAGCTGTTTGATATGTAGAGTTGTCCACAGTCCGGAGTTTTCTCTGGTGCAGTTCCACGTATTTCTCCTGTATTTTCTACAAATTGACGGAGATGGTCAGACTTGATCAGTCTCGCAATCAATCCCTTTTTTTAAAACTTTTATTTTAAGTTCGGGGGAAGAGGTGCAGTGTGTGCAGGTTTGTTACATAGGTAAATGAAGGACCATGGAGGCTTGTTGTACAGATTATTTCATCACCCAGGTATTAAGCCTAGTATTCATTAGTTATTTTTCATGATCCTCTCCCTCCCCCCGCCCCCTTCACCCTCTGATAGGCTCAGTGTCTATTGTTTCCTTCTATGTGTCCATGTGTACTTATCATTTAGCTCTCACTCATCAGTGAGAATAAATGGTACTTGGTTTTCTGTTCCTGTGTTACTTTGCTAAGAATAACGACCTCCAGCTCCAACCATGTTCCTGCACAGGACTGCATGCATGTGTTCATTGCAGTACTATTCACAACAGCAAAGATATGGAATCAACACAAATGCCCATCAATAAAGAAAATGTGGTGCATATACACCTCGGAATACTATGCTGCCACAGAAAAGAATCAGTCCTTTTGTTAAGACTACAGGTGGTGGTATGTATTCTTCATCTGGAGGTACATAATAGCTGGCTGCCTCTGTTTTTGTGATGTTAGTTGCTGTTCCGTTGATGCTTATTGCTGAGACCCATTAATTTATTGGGGGTTGAAAAATGGTGATATTCTAATATGTCATTTTGTTTTCATTTATTAGCTGGGATAATTTTATAGAGCAATACTTCCCATATCTGTCATTTGGATACCTAGCATGATAGTTCAAAAGTAGGAAAAAAAGTTATCTTTTCCTTTTATTTACCAGTGTTCAGTATAATCTACTGGTTTCTTGTCATCCCTTAAAGATGATCAATTGTCCTATAAAAATCATGAACTCACGAATCCTATTGTAATTCTTATTTTATTGAAGCTCCAATTTCCCATCACTGGCCAATGAAAAACTCTTCAAGTTGGCTCCTGAGTCTTTTGGAAATTACCCCGTAGTATTTGATAGCTTCCTTACCACTTGGTATGTCAAGATGTTTTAGGTTCATCCTGTTTCTTTCCTGTCCCACACCAGGAGTAAGCAAAATCTATAAGAACCTCTGATTTCTTTTAGTGGGAAATAGTATTTCAATATTACAATTTGAGTCTACCTATATGTTCATTGCTACAACTGAGTTGGCCGTTATTTCTGGACATTTTTTAGTTTACAGAACTAGGGAAAATGTATCTTTTTAATATTATATTTATACATATCCTTTTTCACACTGAGAATCATGGTTCTCAAAGACACTAGGCAATGATAGAATTAAATATGCTCAAATTCTCATTTGCTTTATCATACCAAATACAACGGTCTCAGAATAATAATACAAATACTGCTATCATCAATTATGATTATGGAAAGCTGTTGAACAAACTATTTTTAAAATCAGAGACAAAATTTTTGTATATGCTAATCCAATTCTTCCCCAACTTTATTTTATGATTTTACTATGTTAAAACATATAATCATTATATTCTATTCTCTTTTCTCATTCACTCTTTGTTTCACAATTAAGTGTTATTTAACACATCAGTCCTTATGTTGATGTCTCTCTGGTGTTTAGAGTTCATTATCTAGTAGATTCCTCAAGAAGAGCTCATGGGAACATAACAAAGAAGTATGAAGATAGGATTAATTAAGTGGTTCAGTGATATCACCCAAAGCCAGCTTATTTCTTTCTACTGTCTGTGGCCCAGCTCTCTTATGGTTGAAAGGTGGCTGCAGCAGCAAATAGTATTAAATTCTTAGGCACAGCAATGTCCCAGAGGCTAAAAAGAGATCTGTCTATTCTTTGAGTCTCCTTATAAGAGCAAGGAAGCCTTTCCCAGATGCCTTACTAGCAGACTTTCCCTTACATCCCACTGATTGGGTCACACATTCCTTCCTAAGCCATCACTGGCAAGAGTATGGAATTATCATGGTTTGGTTAGACCAATCAAGATTCACCCCTGAACTGGGGTTAGGGCCATTTCTCTGAAGCACATGGTTATAGGGAGGGTCATGGATACCCAAACAGAATCAGGTTCAGTTTAGCAAGAAGGAAGCATGATGGCTGTTAAGTAGGTAAACAACATTACAGATTTTGATAAGTGTGATGAAGGGATTAAAAATAGTACTGAGACAGAAAATTGATGGTGGCAATTGGGCATGGAGATGAGATATACTTGGCTGTGGTATTCAGAAGGATAATACGTTGCTATCTGTGTGAAGAACAAGGGATAGTACATTCTAGTTAGAAAGAACAGCATATAGAAAGGGGAGGAGGGGGAAGTACTTGAAGAAACTGAAGAAAGGGTGTTATGTTGGGAGTGTGGTGAGCAAGAGGGAGGTTTGATGGGACGGGATGCCTGTTAATATTTTGTTGCCTGGCCGGGCGTAGTGGCTCATGCCTGTAATCCCAGCACTTTGGGAGTCCCAGGCAGGTGGATCACCTGAAGTCAGGAGTTCGAGACCAGCCTGGTCAACATGGTGAAACCCTGTCTCTATTAAAAATACAAAATTAGCCAGGTGTGGTGGCGCATGCCTATAGTCCCAGCTACTTGGGAGGCTGAGACAGGAGAATTGCTTGAACCCGCGGGGATTGAGGCTTCAGTGAGCTGAGACTGTACCACTGCACTCCAGCCTGGGCAAGATAGAGTGAGACTACGTCTCAAAAAAAAAAAAAAAAATTTTTTTTTTCTTTGTTGCCTGTCTGTCACCACTAGAATGTAAGGTGTATGAAAGCAGGGTCTTTTTCTTGATTCATTGCTATGAAATTAACAGCACTCTCAGCAAATATATCAGTGTCTGGTCCACAGTTCCTGACTGATAAATATTTGCTTAATGCATGAATGAAAGGAGAACAAAACATTTTAAACTGTGGCGAATATCTTAGAAAGTAAGAGAAGTGGCCGGGCGCGGTGGCTCAAGCCTGTAATCCCAGCACTTTGGGAGGCCGAGACGGGCGGATCACAAGGTCAGGAGATCGAGACCATCCTGGCTAACATGGTGAAACCCTGTCTCTACTAAAAAATACAAAAAACTAGCTGGGCGAGGTGGCGGGCGCCTGTAGTCCCACCTACTCGGGAGGCTGAGGCAGGAGAATGGAGTGAACCCGGGAGGCAGAGCTTGCAGTGAGCCAGGATCCAGCCACTACACTCCAGCCTGGGTGACAGAGCGAGACTCTGTCTCAAAAAAAAAAAAAAAAAAAAAAAAGAAAAGAAAGTAAGAGAGAGAAGTATTGCATTTGTAAAATAGGTTCAGGATATGATGAAGAAACAAAAATAGAATAAGAAAGGGCTCTTGGAAATTAAAAATCTGATGATCAACATTTTAGAAAATCCAATTGTTGCTTTGGAAAATAAAGTTGAGGAGATCTTGCATCTAAATTCCAAGATCTAAAATTCTTATTTAAACAGTATATTTCAATTATCGTTATCAACTTAATTTTTATCTTTAAAAATAATTTTAAGTATGTGTATGTCAGATATTACACATTTGTCATAGTTGCTGATAAAACTTGTCTTTATTTTAACTTTAAGCATCTGTCTGCTTTGCTTAAACAGTAGAGCACAAACATTAAAAGATGGAAAATAGAAGAGGCAATGTAAAAAAAAATTAAAGGTTCAATCCAAAAATTTCAATATCTGACTAACAGAAGTCCCAGAAAACAGAGAACAAAGAAAATGAAGGGGAGAAAATTATTAAACAAGTAAAAGCTTATTTTCTAGAACAGAAGATCATGTGTCTCTGGATTTATAAGGCCAAAGAATTCCTGGACTTCACTCTGAAATGGAAATAGTTCATGCTCCCATCATCCAAAATAGAAAGGCCTTATAATATATAGGTATGGGTTAGAGTCTTCAGCAGTAGTGAGCAAAAATTAGCCCTAGAAGGCTGCTCTGGACCTGATCTAATAAAAATTTAAGAGCAAACCTCAAACAGATCAAGCTGATCCCAAGTAACTTAACTGCCTGCTTGAATAAAGTGCAGATTCTTTATAGGAATACAACAAAATACCCATTCAACAATGTAAAATTCACGATATCTAATATCCAGCATCCAGTTAAAAACTACCGTAGTAGACAGAAGAAGCAGCAGGAAAATATCCACAAGTATAAAGAAAATAAATCAATAGAAATAGACTCAGGAATTATAGACATGGTGAAATTAGCAGACAAAGATGGTAAAGCAGTCCGTATATGTTCCATGTGCTAACACAGAGGCAAACATGAACATGATGAGAAAAATGGAAGATATAAAAAAATCTTTCTGGTCTCCAGTCTTCAGGAAAGAGCAATATGACTACTGTGTTTCTGTAGCCTCCTGGAACATCTAGGCGGAATGTAGCTGTACTGACCTGCTACCAACATTCTCCATGGACCTGGGAGAGGAACGAAGCAGCCTGCAGAGAACTGAATGTACATGGGGAGCTGCTGAGATGGGGCTGGTCTGGGGCCAGAGCAGCTGAGCAGGATCAATTCAGAAATGAAGGAAAATTGTGGATGTTCCTTTAAAAAGCACATCATTATTGGTGGCCTTGTGCCCTTAGTTCTGGTTTGCACACAGAACAAGTGACAATTTCCATGATTAGCTAAAAAGAATTCAGAGATTTTCCAAATTTGGATTGAATGTGTTTGTTTAAAGGATTATTTCCTGTGTAACTCATTCAGCACAAGTTACACAGGAAAATTTGCCTAAGCAAAGCAGATGCAGGCTTAGAGCTAAAATAAAGTCAAATTTTATGAGCAACAATGGCAAATGTGTAATATCTGGAGTATAAATATTTAAAATGGTTTTGTTAGAGAGGAGAATTAAATTAGTAACAATAATTGAAAGATATGGTTTACATTTAAAGTAAGTAAGAATTGTAGAGCATGACTAAGACCTGAGCATATCAAGTGATATGTTAAGTTCCTAACTAAAAATGCTAACTCCTAGTCTGAGAAATGATAATCATTGTGGTAAAAGCTAACATTTATTGAGTGCCTACTATGTGCCAGGCAAAAGGGAACAGGATATCAAATGCTCTTCCGGAAATTCTAAGTGTTTCTTCTAGAAATTCCAAGTATGCATAGCTTTTTCTTTAATGAAAAGGAGTATCAGCTTGATAGGATTTGAACACTCAGCTGCTTTAGCTACCTTAAATGAGCTAAATGGAAATATTTAGTGAACTTTTGATTCCATATCTTAATTCTAAATTATTTGGCTATTTGTGTGTGTGTGTGTGTGTGTGTGTGACTCCTTTGTCACACAAGCTGGAGTGCAGTGGTGTGATCTTGGCTCACTGCAACCTCTGCCTTCTAGGTTCAAGCGATTCTCCTGCCTTAGCCTCCTGAGTAGCTGGGACTATAGGCTCCTACCACCACAGTTGGCTATTTTTTCTTGTTTTGTATTTTTAGTAGAGACAGGGTTTCACCATGTTGGCCAGGCTGGTCTTGAACTCCTGACCTCAAGTGATCCACCTGCCTTGGCCTCCCAAAGTGCTGGGATTACAGGTGTGAGCCACTGTGCCAGGCCTTGGCTACTTTTTGAAGTGGATATTTTCAATGGGTGAGATGGTAGATTATAAATAGCTTAATCCAGATATTAAAATTCATCTAAATGTTAGCAACACATAATATGGAATTTATGAATAGGCCAAAACAACCATTGCAACCACTTTAAGCTAACTTTAAATAAAATGATACTTTCATGCAACTTCTTCATTATCAAATAAAATATTTATATTTGGGAAGTAAGGCATACAATAAAAAAATAAAATAAATGGAGCTTTCACCTTTGTAAAACAGGCACGACAATTTCCTGAGGACTCGCTGAATCTGAAGTTGGATTCTCTGGAGATTTTGGACTTGTCGACTGGCTGCCTTCAGTTTCTCCTATGAAAATGAGGACAGTAGTAATGCCCAGTGAGAAAAGGAGAGTCAGAAATGAATAATATGATGTAATAAATGTGATATAATTCTCACATTTCCAAGTCCTACCATTATGTTAATCAATTTGTTTTACTATCAGTAATGGCATCAGGCCTTTGCAGAGTAAATAATTGGCTTCCACATACTGCTGAATAATACCTAGCTCACACATTTGTTCTGCGGACTAATTAATGTTTCAGAGTGTTTAAACACAATGCCTCTACAGAAGCAATGGCATTATAATGTGTTGGGACACTCTGGTATTGTAATTAGTGCTAATTAGGTTCTTTTCAACAGCTTGTGGAATTTACAAATTACTGCCTGTAAGATATTCTGCTTTATTTATTCCTTATGAAAGAGTCAGATGCAAGGGTTTAAATAGGCAACTTTAAACAATTATTCTCAAGGTCGGACACATACTCCTCCCCTCAAACCAGGGAAGGGCAATAGGAAGACTCCCTTCTCGGGATGGTTGTGAGGGAGAGCAACCCCGAGTGGTGTGCTAGGAGCCAGCTCACACTGACTGGCAACAGCTGAATCCAGGCATCTTTTCCTAACTCAGAGCTCAGTGACATCACGTTGGTAGCTTGAAGTCAACCATGGTGGGAGTCTTTTTGTGTTGTTGTTTTTTGAGACCCAGTTTACCAGCACATCACTGCTGGTGTCCTTCTCTTCAATGTAGGGAAGCTTGTGGCAGTGTTAACCAGTGGGCAGTGGCCTGAAGCCATGTTTCAGTTGTACATTAATTAGAATGGACTAACTGCTGAAACAGATATCCCTCAAAGCTCAGTGGCTTATGATGATTTGTATCTCACTCATCACACTATCCAAGGTGATTTGGTGAGGAGCTAATGAAGGGCTTGTGTGTGGACCTAGACTCTTTTCATCTAGTGCATGGTACCATGGACACCTTTGGTGGTTTGCTGAAGCCTATGGACTCCTTTTTAGAGTAACATTTTTAAATGAAAAAAAAATATATAGAGGATGATAAAAGAAACTAATTTTATTGAACTGTAGTTGTCAAAATATTTTTAAAATCTGTGATATGATAATATATGTGCTCTTTATTAATGCATTCAATGACAAGTTCTCATGGAGGGTTTAATAACTACTGTCGTTTTGAAGAAGTGCTATTCTAAGATATGCAGCACCTTAAATGTGCTAGGAAAACATCTGTGAGCTCTATTGGTGACAAAGTCACAAGTACTGCTGAATTCCACTGTGTTTTGTTGCCTACAATCAGAATTGGAGGAAGTGCTGAATTTGAGTTGAAGGTTAATGAAACACAGGTGTTCTTTTCCTCCATTCAATGTTTGGATGGCCTGAATTCTATCCACAGAGCCCATGATGGGCCACAGGCCCCAGATTAATAATCCCTGACTTGGCTGGGCATATCCCAGCACCTTAGAAGGCCCAAGGCAAGAGGATCACTTGAGACCAGTAGTCTGAGGCTGGCCTGGGCAACATAGTGAGACCTCATCTCTACAAAAAACAAAAATGAGCCAAATGTAGTGGCACATGCTTGTAGTCCCAGCTACTTAAGAGGCTGAGGTAGGAAGATCGCTGGAACCCAGGATCAAGTGATGCTGCAGTGAGCTGTGATTGCATGACTGCATTCCAGCCTGGGCAAGAGTGAGAATCTGTCTCTTAAAAAAAAAGAAAATAAAACATAAAAAGAATCCCTGACCTAGTGGCTAGTGGCTTCATGATCCTTACGGCCACAAAGACTCTAAGCGGACGCTGTGCATACATCTGCAGATAAGGGCAGATAGACAGTGGAGGATTGTGTGGGTAGATTTTGTGCTCCAGGCCTGGAGGTGGCTTACATTATTTCTGCCCAACTTTCTCATCTCCACATGACACACCTTACCTTTGTATCTTTCAACTGGCAATTCCTGTCAAAAGTCCTATCCCTTGTTTTTATTGTCACTTTTTCCTTTATATCACCTCAGCATGTTGAACCTAACATTTCAATGAACACATTTTCTACTTTAAGTGGATTCTAATTTTGAAGGTAGAGTATATGCTTCTTATTCTTTATGTAAGAAAAGTTGAGGCTGGGCTCGGTGGCTCATGCCTGTAATCCCAGCACTTTGGGAGGCTGAGGCAGGCAGATCACCAGGTCAGGAGATCGAGACCATCCTGGCCAACAGAGTGAAACCCCATCTCTACTAAAATACAAAAAATTAGCCAGGCGTGGTGGTGTGCACTTGTAGTCCCAGCTACTCAGGAGGCTGAGGCAGGGGAATGGCTTGATCCTGGGAGGCGGAGGTTGCACACTCCAGCCTGGTGACAGAGCAAGGCTCCATCTCAAAAACAAAACAAAAAGGAAAAGAAAAGATCGAAACCTTCTAAACCTATTTGTCCAGTGGAGCAGCCATTAGGGACGTATAACTAATGAGCACTTGAAATGTGGCTAGTCCCAATTAAGATATGATGCAAGTTTAAAATACACACCAATTTTGAAGTTTTAGTAGAAAGAAAATAACGTAAAATATTTAATTAATATTATTTAATACAAAACTATTAATAGCAATTACACATTGAAGTAATACCATTTTGGCCCTATGATTGGGCTAAATAACAAAAATTAAAACTAATGTAATCAGTTTTTTAAAAATTTTAATGTGGTTACTGGAAGACAAAATAACATTTGAAGCTTACATCTATGGTTCACATGGTATTTCTTTTAGACAGCTGCTCTTGAATAAAGATTCATAGAAGATTCATAGAGCTGCAAGGAAACTTAGAGATAAGCATCTAATCCAACTCTTTTACTGTAATCTCAGAAGCTGAATGAGCTATTCCCATCTGCCTAGCTAGTAAAGCACACATAGGCTTGGAATTCAGGTCTCTACACTCCTGGTGCAGAGCTCTTTTCATAGTCCATGGTATCCAACCAAACCAAACATTTCCAAGATTTAAGTTTCCAGTTCAAACCAGAATATACTCTGATTCTGAGTTACACATAAGCACCCTGAAAATGACAAGTCTTTTTTCCAATCTGATGTATTATTCAACCCTTGACTTAAAACTTAAGGATAATTTCCCCTGCCCCTGAAGAACTGCTGGCACAAGCAGCCAGCCAGACAGGCTGGTGCTTGACTCCCTCATTAACCCAGATAAAAGAGGCCCTGAGGTCATTTGCCTTTGCCCTGGTCTTCTGCATTTCCCTTAGCTGAATGGTTAAACTCACAAAGAAATGCTAAAATATTCTTATCTCTTCTGAATTTTGTCTTAAAGGGATGGAAAGATGTGAAAACCTAGTATTTCACATGACCACCCCTTTTTCCTAGCCAGAAGGTGGCACCCTGGATAGCATTTAAGGGAAATAATGGATGAGTTTCATTTTCTTTTGTCTCATTTTCTGTTCTTGGCTTCCACTCTAGACCTATAGCCAAATTCCCAAGGTCTGGAATATTTTCTGACCTTTTTGTCCTAGAATATTCCGAGGTTTTCCCCACCCAACTCACTCCCCCTCTCTAACTCACCGATTTCCATAAAATCATATTTGAGCCATTGTGTATGTAGATAATGTTTCAGATAAGGGCTTAGATGTTTAAAAAGTTTCTTATCTTAAACAACGTAGTGCCAATACATAATCTTTCCCTCTTGGGAATTTTAAGTATTGAAGTGCTCCTTGAATCATATAATTTGTAGTTGAAATTGAAATAACATCATTACCTTATTCAGTGTTCTTTGGGAAACATCCCCGCTAGGCTCTAAGGTTGTCTCATTTTCTCTGAACTTTCTCACCATTTTCAGTGGTTTCTGGAATGTTAAGTTCTGAGAAGCCATAAGATATGTCTCCTGACCCATGACAACTTTAGTGACTAACCCACTTACTGACACATTTCATGTTTCAGCATTTCCTCCCTTCAGTATCATTATTTGGCATTTTCACAAGAAACTCCTGAGGTGTACTATAGCTAACTGCTTTGTTTATTTCAAATCATCACTGCTATTGACATCAGTGGATGCCTGAGAAAGGGAGCACAAACCTTCATGTCTCCGTATGTTTTTAATGGAAATATTTGAGGCCTTAAGGTGTGCTGATAACCAAACTCAGCGTTTCTGCAGGAATATTTTAAATTTTTGCATTGTTCCTTCTAAGGAGAAATATACACATATGATGTATTTTGCAAAAGAGCGTAAGTTTCACTAAGATATGTAAAAGATGCTTTCAAAATGATATTTGTAATATGTCTCATTTTTAGAAGAGTGGACAAAAGAAAATGAACTTACAGGGTAACTAAACCCTTAAAAAACATTTACCATAAAATGTTAAGTGTGCAGCTTTCTTGATTCAGTAGGGCACTGGCTGTGGAGGTAGAGTACCCAAGTACAGATAATGGCCCCATCTCTTGCTAGCAGTGCTACCTTCTGCAAGTTATCTAACCTTCTCTAACCTTGGTTTCTTCCACTACAAAGTGGGGATAATAGTACCTCAGAAGGCTGTTGTAAAGACTCATTGCACTAATCCTCGTAAAGCACTTAACACTGTGATAGGGACATGGACTCTCAACAACTGGTAGATGTTTTATCATTTATAATAGTATACCTTCTGCAATCTAAAGTCAAAGATTTTAAATAAACCGTAGATCAAATAAAATACTTTTCTTCAAAATCCTTAGTCAACCAGTCCTGGAGCCAGTTGGAACCAGAACTGAATTTCTATACATTTTCTATAATTTATGGAGTTGAGACTACAGCATGCTTCAGACTTAATAGACAGCATAAACTTGAGGGGCAAGTACATGAACTTGGTGCAGAAGAACTTGTTTGAATCCTGGTTCTGGTACGTACCATGTGACTTTGGGCTTGTCTTTAGGCTTCGGTTTTCTCATTAGTGAAACAAGTTGTTTAATTGATTCATTAACTCTTTTCAAAAAAACTTCCTTAGAATGAACTTATAAACCTTAATTTGGAGCATTTAGTTGAAGCTTGTGCAACCCATGGCCCGTGGGCTGCATGTGGCCCGGAAAGGTTTTGAATGTGGCCCAACACAAATTCGTAAACTTTCCTAAAACATTATGAGATTTTTTTGTGTGTGATTCTCTTTTTTAGCTCATTAGCTATCCTTAGTGTTAGCATATTTTATGTATGGCCCAATACAATTCTTCTTCTTCCAATGTGGCCCGGGGAAGTCCAAAGACTGGACACCCCTGGTTTAGTCCTTAAAACCTCAAACGTCACGGAACACATCTATTTCTTTTTTTTTCTTTTTTTGAGACAGGGTCTTGCTCTGTCACCCAGGCTGGAGCATAGTGGCGCGATGGCTCACCGTAACCTCAGTCTGCTGGACTCAAGCTATCCTCTCACTTCAGCCTCCTGAGTAGCTGGGACTGTAGGCATGTGCCACCACACCTGGCTTATTTTTTCAATTTTATTTTGTAGAGATGAGGTCTTGCTACGTTGCCCAGGCTGATCTTGAACTCCTGGACTCAAGCAATTGCCCACCTTGGCTTCCTAAAGTGCTGGGATTACAGGCATAAGCCATCACGCCTGGCCTATCTATTTCTTATAATAATGAAGCATTCATTGTGTGTCTTTCCTTCTAGTCATCAAATAGAAATATGCCCTGTTCTGTGAAACAGGATGAACGAAACAGACTAAATCCCTGCTCTCATGGGACTTATATCATGGAGGTGGTGGTAGGGAGAAATAAAATTAAGAAATAGTAAGACAGTATCGTTGCCAAGGATGATGAAGCAGGGAGGTCAGTGTGGTTACAGAGGAATGAGCAATGGGAACTGTGAGCAGGGACAGGGCAGCAAGGTAGGTGGGATCACATCTTAGGGGGATTTATAGGCCATTGGGAGGACTTGGGTTTTTACTCTGTGTAAGAAGAGACACCATGGGGAGTTTTGAGGAGAGGAATGCCATAGTCTAAATTATCTGACTGTTGTGTAGAGAATAGACTGTAGGGGAGACAAGGGAGGAAGCAAGTCAGACAGGAAGAAGCTAGAGCTGTGATCCAGGCCAGGGATTATGGTGGTGTGGACTAGGGGGTAGCTGGAGGTAATGAGACATGGTTGGGTTATAAATACATTTTGGAGGTAGAACTGACAGGATTTGTTGATGAAGTATGTGGAATATGAGGGGAAAAAAGTGGCTTCAAGGATGACTCCACGATTTCTGACCTGAACAAAAGAAAGAATAGAGTTGCTGCTTATTGAAAGAGGGAAGACTGGGGGAACACATTTGAGGGAGAAAATGAAGAGTTCTCTTTTGGACAGGCTAAGATTGAGATTCAAGTGGAGATGTCAGCTAAGCCGATGGATGTCTCATCTGATAATCACTGTCATTTGTTAAGCGGCGTCTTTAATTACCTGCCAGGCACTAGGGTAAGAACATTATACATGTTACCTCGTCTAAATTCTCATAATAACCCTCCAAATAGGTACTGTTATCATTTGCAGATGGTGAGACTGAAGCCCAGGGAGACTGTGGCAAAGGCCACGTAGCTAATATTTAGTGCACATTGTCGTTCTCGAAGCCAAAGCCCCACTCTTGCATACAATGTCACTCACTACATAGCCACTAGAGGAGGCGGCTGGGTGTCAGAAAAATTGAGCTGAGTTCGTGCTTCCATAAGGAGTTTGCTGTATGGCTTATATCCATTGCCTCAACCTCTTTCTGTCTTAATTCTCATGGATACCTTGAAGGTTATTGAATTCAGGTCAGAAATATCATTTACTATTTAAGAGCAGAAAGATGCTGATGATATATGCTTACAATATATTTTACTTCTGATGATTACAAGTAATTTTCAGCACCAAATATTGTAATTCAAGGGAGCAGTAAGAACTGTCATGTAATGAAATTATTGTTTCCCAAGGAAATAAGGTTGGATGCTGATCTATGTCGATTATTGTCTTCTTTTATAGCTGAATTAGGCATTTGGCCATGACTTTTCATTTCTAGCATAACCTAATCGAAAACCAGCTTCTTATTTGTGACGCCACTGAGCAAGTGAAGTTTTTCAATCTATATTTCACAATAGTCTTTAGATGAACAAGCAGAAGTATTATCATGATGTTCTCATTTGCATAAGCATTTTCTTGACAGATCATCAGATATCTTTATCGTTCTTGGGTACATTTCATGGGCTACTGAAAGCATTTCATGATCTCTAGCAATTCATCTTTTTATCTAGCTTAATGGCCCTTGTTACATATCAGGAGAATGATGGAGTGAAAAGGCAATGCGTCCAGGGCCTGCCTGCCTAAAAATGTGGAGAAAATTACATTGGGGAATAAATTATATTAACTCCTTCTCATCATTCAGTTACCTTTTGTAAATTTCATCTCACGATGCTAAACAATCCTGGATGGCCTGGGAAAAATGTCGTGCACCTTCTCACCAGCAGGTTCAGATTCCTTGTTCATCGTCAAGATAATAGAGACCAATTATATTATCTCATGAGATTATCTGCATCTAAATTAACAGACTCCTCCACACTAGTGAACAGGGTGAATGTATTCATTTGGGTTGGGGTTGGGTGGGGTTCTTACCTTTATAACTCTTGTTTTTTTAAAATGATTTTGGAGACAAAGCAAATAAAAAATCATTATCTTGATGGAGTAGTTTTAAATAAACATTTGATGGAATTATCTTTTTATTGTTTCATTCTTGGCCTCCACTCAACAATAATGATGGTGGTAGTGATGGTGATGACTGTTGACTGCCTGGGGGTGTAAGAGCCTTACCTGCGGCTGGTCTGTGACAGAGCAGGGACCCAAACCCAGTACTGCATAATTTTCTGTGGCTATTGTCATCCCCAATTTCCCAATTAGAAACTGAGACTTTAAATTCTAGTCCGAGATTCTTCACTTGATTATGTGCCCCTTAGCATAATCCTAGTTCAATTTTAAGAGTTACTCTGAAGGAAAACTTTTTCACAGAACTAATGACTCCTCTGCTTTCAGAGGGAAGTGCAGTGTGCTATCTCTTACCCTTACTTAAACTTATAGTAGGTTGGACAAGCAGGAGAAAAACTTGGGTGGCTGTGTGACTCAATGGAAAGAGTGGAAGAAGGATCCAGGGCAGCCCATGTTTGGGTCCTCTTTGTGCAACTTATATAGCTGAGTTTCAGTTCCTTTGTATGTGAAATGGGATAATAACAATTAATTTACATTTTGTCATGAGAATTAGGTTATGCATGTACTGTATTCTATTCATAAGGACTCAATAAGTTGTGGTTACTCTTTTTTTTTTTTTTTTGAGATGGAATCTCGCTCTGTCGCCCAGGCTGGAGAGCAGTGGCACATCTTGGCTCACTGCAAGCTCCACCTCCTGGGTTCACACCATTCTCTTGCCTCAGCCTCCCGAGTAGGTGGGACTACAGGTGCTCACCACCACACCCAGCTAATTTTTCCTATTTTTTTTTTTAGTAGAGACGGGGTTTCACTGTGTTAGTCAGGATGGTCTGGCTCTCCTGACCTCATGATCTGCCCACCTTGGCCTCCGAAAGTGCTGAATATTCCACTTTCAAAGAAAAGATCGCTCACCAACTGTCAGAGTACAATAAATCCAAAAGATCCAAAAGATTTTAGAACAAGAATTAGGGAAAAATATTAAAAGCCATTACTTTTATTTAAATATTTTAAGTAATAATTAGTTCTGACTCTAAATTACTACATAAAACACAAAGAAAAATAGAAAAAAAGTAAATTATCCATGATCCTTCAATCTGTTAAGTAATATTAGTATCTATTTCCTTTCTCTTCTTTCTCTTTTCAATATTTCATATAAGCATATCCACACACATAAAAAAACAAAATTTGGATCATATTTTGTATAAATCTTTATACTGCTGCTCCACATTATATTGCAAACATTTCCCTTATCATTAAATAGTCTCCAAACTCTTAAGTTTTACTGGCTGTGGAGGATACTAGCTGTCATATGTCCTAAATAAATTTATTTAACCTTCTCTTCTTGTTGGAAATTTAGGTCATTTTAAATTTTTCATTACTATAAATAATATTTTAGTGAACATCCTAATGCATAAATATTTATATGAATCTCTGATTACTTTCTTAGAATTACTTCTTAGGTGTCAAAATGTGCATAATTTTTAAAAATTATAGTTTTAAGAAGAAAGCCCATCATAGATGCATAATATATCAGCCACACTGAATTTCTCACCTCTTGGAACACAGGAACTGGTCTGGACTCTCGGTAGCAGAAGTTTTATCTTATTCATTTTCCTACCCCTTTTGTGTTCCATGATATCTGTCCTATTAAGGTCAACTTGTTTGTTGAATGAATGAATAAATGAATACATGTATGCTTTGAACAGAAGTTAATTGAGTCTAGACCTGTTTCAGATAGAAACGTGCTGGAATTAGCTCTTTCTAAGTACCATATATATCTAAGGAACTCTTGAAAACAAATTCATAAGCTTATATAATGGACCATTATGATAGTTCTTATTCCTAAGGATTCTTTTATTTTTATTTTCTATTTTTGAATATCCCAATATGCTTATCTGGGACTAGGTTGAATAAATAATTTGAGAATTCTTTTTGTCCATTATTTTTTCCACTTTGCTGGAAGTGGAACATTTGGGGGACATTTCTGTATGTCTTATAGTTTAAGGAGATTACGGTAAAGGAATAAACATCACGTGCTTGCTCTTTTGAAAGGGAATTTGAAGGTCATTAAAGATAATTTCATGCTTGAATGCCCTTACCAAGGGGGTAAGCGGCTTTCAATACCTCCAGTAATAAGAAACTCACTATCTCCTGAAGCCAATCAATTCATATTTGGGCAGTTATTTTGTTAGGGAGTTGTGCCAGGACTGAATTCTTCCTAGTTTCTGCACCACCTCTTGGCTCACACTTAGTTCCTGTGCCAAGTCCTCTGCCATTTCCTCTTGCCTAGGCCCAGCCAGCTCTCTCTGGTCTCTGGCCTCTGGCCCTTGATCAGCACAAGGCTCCTGTCTATAGGAAGGGGGGTTCAATGTACAGGAATCTGGGATTCAAACCCAGGATTATTTGGTCAAAGCCAGGCCTTTTAAAAAATTATTGCTGGAAAATATACATATTTATCATGTTAAACAATGGTAAGTGTGCAATTCAGCAGCATTAAGTATATTCACAATATTGTATAACCATCACCACTATCTAGTCCCAAAACATTTTCATCATCACCAACATAAACTTTATACTCATTAAATAATAACTCCCCATTCCTTCCCCCCCCAGACCCTGGTAACCTCTATTTCACTTTCCATCTATGAATTTGCCTGCTCTATGTGCCTCATATAGTTAAATAACACAATATTTGTTCTTCCGTGTCTAAAGCCAAACTCTTTTTTACTACACCCTACCTTCATAGCATCGCTTTCTATCACTAATACAATTTGTCTACTTAACCTTTTTAAAGTCATTTGAGTACAAGAACTGTCACACTTTTACAAAGATCTCGAAGACTTGGACTACATGTCATTTGATCCAACAGAAGGCAAGGTAGGAGAAACAATGCACCTTTTTTTTGGACAGAGTTTTGCTCTTGTTGCCCAGGCTGGAGTACAATGGCACGATCTTGGCTCACTGCAAACTCTGCCTCCCGAGTTCAAGTGATTCTCTTGCCTCAGCCTCCGGGGTAGCTGGGATTACAGGCATGCGCTGCCACACCCAGCTAATTTTGTATTTTTAGTAGAGACAAGGTTTCTCCATGTTGCCAGGCTGGTCTCAAACTCCCGACCTCAGGGGATCCATCCGCCTTGGCCTCCCGAAACAATGCATTTCTTTGTTTTGAACTATATACTCCGTTTAAGGCAGCTTTTTCTTCCTGTTGTTCCAGATTTCTTTTTATGAAAATATGAGGAGTGGAGAATGTGGCCCTCCCCTCCCAATAGCAGTTATTCTAGTTTTTATTCTGCTTTTTAAAAGAAATATCTCTATTATTTCTCCAGTAAATTTGAGAGCAACTTTTAGTTTAAAAGCAATTACTATTTGCGATCTATTTTTTTATCATGAAATTTCAAACCTTCCCACTAATATCAACTCCATAATCTTTCCTGGTGTTACAATTAAGCTCCAAGGCTTAAATAAATCTGCATACATTTCCATTCATCCTTCCTCTTTCCTCGTTTTGAAAATCAGATCTACATTTGTCCAACTCTTCCAGCACTCCCACAGGTTGACAACAGTTTAGCATTCTTATTTGTAAATTTTCTCAGCATGCTGGATTGTTGTTATTTTATAGAATCTCACTGTTCACTTTAAATCTCTTTACTAATCTTCAGCTTCCTTTTTCTGTAACCATATTTAGTCTACTATTTTAAGTCTAAAAATCACTATTCTTGGAAAAGAAATAATTTTGAAAGTAATAGGGGAGCAGTTCTCCTTTCACTTCGTTGTTCCAGCAACATGATGTCATTGGTGCCAAACATCTGGCTTATTTCTCCCTTGTATTCCTTTTGTTCGTAACATAACCATGAGAATGCTTCTTGTTGTTTTTACGAATTATAGGTCTTAATCTATCTGTCTCTATTTTTGGAGAGACCCAAAACTCTCCTGCATTTGTCGTTGAGGAGCCCCTCTTTCTTTTTTTTTAATCCTAGCACTTTGAAATCAGCAGTCATAATAGAACTACGTAGAAAACCCCATCCTTTCTTCCTTGGTGGAATCACCATCTGTGACTATACAGACAAAATTGTCCGTAGTCTGTGGACAGATGGATGCTATTTGACTCTCATTCAGAAGGCTCTTCCCACAGAGTCATGATTCTGTTTCTGCTGAGCCTTTTGAAATCTGCCTTCTTGAAGTCCAGGCTTTCTTGTCATCTTTTCAGTGACTCTCTATCTGGCTATAAGAAATGTCAGGGTAAATGTCTTTTATCTATTGCTGTTGGAATGGAGTTGGACAATTAACCAAAAGACAGTTAAAGTAGCAAATCATTAAAAGATACACATATCTTGAATCTTTTAACTTAAAATATATTAATGAAACCAATATATTCACTCACTACTCTTTGACATAGGGCTAAGGTCTTTTTTTAAAGATTGCTTGCAGTCCCACATTGTCATTTTTGCATCATCTATAATTTTCAGTCTTAATTTCTTTTAAGTTGGGCAAGACCTTGTAAAGAAATCTGATGACAGAATCCATCTAGATCTGTATTTATAGTTGTTTTACCTATGTGTAATTTAACAGTAATTATTTTTAGAAACTCTTTATCAAAACTTTCTAAAGCATATTTTACAAAGAGAGTGAAAAGCCTTGGATGAGTAGAGGGTGGTTAAGAGGGTTTCTGCCATGTTCTCTCATGACATCATTGATTTCAACCAAGGTTCGTTATTTCACTTCACTAGCTGGTATCTCTCTAAGTAGCAGTTCCCCTGGTTACTTCCTCTCTATATAAAGAAAAATTCAGTACAGGCAGTAACTTGCCAGACTTTCTGCTTTTAGTTTAGAGTCTCCAATCAAACGTAGTGAAAGCTTCCCATCATAACTGTTTCATGCCTCTATGCCAGCATTGTAAACTAAATTAGGAACATATCTCTCAGTTCTTCCATTTGGACAGACAGTTTGTTAATATCTATTTCATTAATATTATGATTTCTTTTCCTCTTATTTAATTCTTTTTCAAATGCCTTTGCATCCTCATTACCATCTAGGTGCATGGATTTTCACACAGGTGAGGGGTATTTGTTTACCTCCTTTCCTTACAGATATTTCTCTAGAATACTACTAAATCCTAGTAATTATTATGAGATTGTATTTACCACCTTATTTTCAAGTTCCCATGCTCTGGCCTGGACCTATAGAGCTATAAGACCCTTGAGAGTATTACTTTGGAAACGTTTTCCAGTTGTTTTCCTGTAGGAATCTCATGGCTCCTCTCCCACTATTCTTTGCCCCATGACATTACTGCAGACCTTTATGGTAACTGATTTCATGGTTTTATATAAGTATTGCTCTCTTTACTCTCCTATACTAAGTTTAGAGACAGCTTAATGGTCTCCAAGACGTTCTTGTCCTCATGCCATGTACTCCAACCCTACCCAAAGTACATTCCTGCATTACCTAAAGGCCACCAAACAGAAAATATCCTAGTCACCACGTACCTCTTCATAGTTAGCTGTTCACTTTCCCAATATTCTCTCTTTTTCAAAGTCCTAACTATTGAGAGGAAGAAGCTATAACAACCCCACGTGTGTGCCTGGGTCTTCTAGTCTTCAGCTTGTGACTTCTTAGATGCCAATGCTGCTTCTCTGTCTTCTAGCAGTGAGGTCATTCCCATAAAGACCCAAGTATTGAATCACGGATTAGTAGGCTTAGTATGTCTCAGCAGACTGTTATAATCTAGAACTAGTCACAAGAAAGATGGACAGCAAGCTTGACTGACCATATCTTATCTGCACAGAGACTTTCATTATCACCAGTAAGGAATAGTGACCATCATCCACCCTCTACCCTTCTACTAGTAAAAGGGTTTCCTTTTCCTCCATGTACGCAAAGACAGCAATCAGCAACGTTCGTAGAGGTAACTGTATAGCTGTTGCTCTGTACAATGTGTCAGGGACAAATGTAGTGTCTGATTTTTCCACGTCTTTTTGCAAGATCATCTTATCCATCTCACCCTGTTTTTGTGATAAGCTTAAAATCCTGAGCTTTATTTTTTCCCTTTGGGTTGTATTCTTCCATAGTGAACTATATACTCTTATATCACCTCAGTGTCTAGTGTAATGTGTTAGAAAACTTAGAACTTAATAAAGATTTTTAAGTTAATTCACATAAGCTAAAATTCCACTTATATGAGCAAAGATTTTGGGAGTAATTTTTAAAAATATTATTTATTATTATTATTTGCTTCTCTTTGATAGCCTTGGTACTAAGATTTTTGGGGGTCATTTTTGAACAATAATTTGCAGTTGCTGAGTTATTAGTCTATGACTTGATACACTGCATTTTCTTAGCAAGTTGCATATATTCAAGCAGCAAGATATGTGGTCAACTTCTAAATAGTATGGTGGTGGTGGTTTTTTTTTCTGTGTCATTCAGCATTATCCTCTGAACCCCAAATACAACCTCTTTGCCTCTATCAGGAAAATAGAAATTCTTCTCTAAGAAATGGCTTTGGTGCATTGGGAGACTAGAGTTGCAGTGATCGGGTGCCTATATTAATCCCAAAGAGTCATCATTTGAAAAATTGAATTTAAGTCTGAAATAAAACATCCATAAGATTGAAATGTAATCTCTTTTCTTTACTTTCTCAGGCTAAACCCCTTGTTTTTCCATTTGTTGGTCAATGCAGGCTTCCCGTGGAACTCATTCTGATCAAATTTTGTAACTGAGAATATCAGCCTTGCTAGTTTCAGAAGGATTCTTCACAGACATCTAAATCAAAGTGTCTTGACTCCAGGTCAGGGAATTGGAAGGGGCAGAATTTTATGTCTACTATGTTTTTCTTTCTGGTATCCAAAGCTTTCGGCAGATTATTAAAGGGACTTATGACCCAAACGTAATCATTTTTATAGACATCTTAGATTATAAGAAGAGATATCACTTTCCAAAACAGCAAAATGCTAAGCTCTCATTCCCCCACTGATGTACTTCTGTTCTTCTCTTTGCCTATTACTTTTTCCTCTTCTTGGAAAGAATAATTGAGGATTTTTCTGAAACATCCTGATTTTTGAGTCACATCGAGGTGCCTTTTCTCATATTCGATGTGAGAAACCACAGGGCTGGCTGCGTTGTCAGTGCAGACTTACAAGGTGAGTGTGAGACTGCTCCTATCAGCCACTGCCTCAGAGCTGAGTGTGGCCAATTAGGTAGGCACATCAGCAGGCAGCAGCCAGGAGGAATCTGATTCTTTTTTTTGTTTGTTTTTTGAGACGGAGACTCACTCTGTCACCCAGGCTGGCGTGCAGTGGCCTGATCTGGGCTCACTGTAAGCTCCGCCTCCCGGGTTCACGCCATTCTCCTGTCTCAGCCTCTGGAGTAGCTGGGACTACAGGCGCCCGCCACGCCCGGTAATATTTTTGTATTTTTAGTAGAGACGGGGCTTTACCGTGTTAGCCAGGATGGTCTCGATCTCCTGACCTCGTGATCTGCCCACCTTGGCCTCCCAAAGTGCTGGGATTACAGGCATGAGCCACCGCGCCCGGCCGGCTTTATTCAGTTTCATCTGTGTTCTTCCTACTATACTAGAGATGTGGTCCAAAGTGATTTTTGTATTTTATAACCCACAAATTGTATCTCTTTTAAATTGAAAACAACTAAATGGACTAAAAAAAGTATAACTTTAATGCACACAGGAAGTGGAAAGATACAGTACTTACCAAGTTCTTTTTTTGATAGTTTATTATTGTGTTTCTTGGTCTGTATAACTTTCATTATGATCTATCAGCTCCCTGAGAAATTATTCTGCAGATCAATAATTTGTGTGTATTTGAGTAAATGATAACTCAAAGACTTCAGTAAACTTTAAATTGTTTACTTAATTTGTTTTTTAAAAAACTGTAGGCACAATTATGATACTATGCATTGTCTTAAGGTAGTTTCTGTTATTGGGCTATTAGCTATGGGAGGTTGAGTCAAGATTAGTCAGAGAGCCGCAGAATGAGTGGTTGAAAAATTTGTTACAAGTTAGGGCAAATGTGGTCTCCTCTGTCTCTGAGCAGCTGATCTGTTACTGAACCCCGGTTGTAGCTGCATCTCTGAGAATACTGCAGAAGCATGACCACAGACATCAATCTGTGTTATTACTTAGCATGGGACACAGGGAAACACTTCTCATTGGCATTTACTAAACAGAGTAAAACAACTATCATTGTAAGATACATGTGTTATGCTCCTCCATCTCACACCCCCAGGGATCTAAATTCAGGAGATCTAGGGGATCTTTCCCACTTTTTTTTTTTTTTTTTTTTTTTTTTGAGACAGGGTCTTGCTTTGTATAAGCCCAGGCTGGCATGCAGTGGTGCGATCTCGGCTGACTGCAGCCTTGACTCCCCAGGCTCAAATGACCTTCCCATCTGAGCCTCCTGAGCATCTGGGACTACCGGCAGGTGCCACCATGCCCGGCTGGTTTTTGTATTTTTTGTAGAGACAGGGTTTTGCCATGTTACTCAGGCTGGTCTCAAATTCATGAGCTCAAGCGATCTACCTGCCTCGGCCTCCTAAAGTGCTGGGATTATAGGTATGAACCACTTCGCCCGGCTCTCCCACATTCTTTAAATGAAAGTGTTGACATTTTAGGTCTTTAACTTTCCTAATTTAGGATAACACTTAGAGTTGAGAGGGAAAGGATTGCGAAATAGCTTCAATTGCTTTAGTTTACTTTCCTTAATTTCTTCTCTCTTCAAACTCTTCTCCTTTCTTTTTCCTCCTTCCATTTGTTAAAACTATAAGTGCTTTGGGTACTGTCGTAAGTGATGTTCAGAGTCAATACAATGTGTATCAAATTTTCCCATAATGTGAACTGGAAAATAATTGGAATATAAGAAAGGATAGACTGACGTGTGTCCGGATGCCTTCTCTGTTGTCCCTGTTTCCGGCACATTGCCCCCCTAACCCGCTGGGAGATGTAGGGAGTCAACCTGTTCAACACGTCTCAAGCAGATCGAGTGATGAAATGTTGATTTCAGCATACCTTTCCCACTAAGAAATAGAATGGTCCTCCTCACATTTTTGCAGCAGTTATCTATTTCATCTATTAACTGAGAATGCAGAGTGTGCCCGAGCATTTTTACTCACAGAACTAATGAGAAAAGTTTATTAGGCAAGTGGTTTGCTTGACTTTCTTGTGAAATGCTCATAGGAAGTTAATAGGAATTGTATTATTATCAGAAGGTTTTAAGACAACACTAGTTTTCCCCCTAGCCCACTACCAAAGTACATTGTGGTATACTAATTTACACAAATTAGGGTACTATATACTTGTTACTGTGCTTTCATCAGAAAAGCATTTAAAATCAACACATCATAGATTGTTTTCTTTCCTATATTTTAAAGCCACTCAAAGCTGAGTGGTATGGGAGAAGTCTGTGGTATTATACAATTTGAGGAATTAAAAAAGTTCCACATTACTGCCAGGCCTGCTAAAGTAATTTGGAGGAATTTATTTACTATCGTGCTTCCTTGCTACCATTTACAATCACTGATTTGTTAAAACTAGATGTTTTGCAGTCTAAGTGGAGATTGTATTTAGCCTCCGAGGTCCAGCCACGGTTCTGCTGGTGGCGGTAATCCAGAGGCTTTGGCTCCTGAGGTCTCTTGTCAACATGGTCTCTGGGAAGCCAGTTACCCGCAATGTCCTTTTTCAGGGCACAGGGTATCTGGCCAGAATCCCCACTTAGCCCAGGACCTGACCCCTTCACCTATTCCCTCTTATTCTGTATCTGGAGACTTTGCCTCTTCACTGGTTTTATCTCATCCCAGAAATAATCTAAAGTCTTTCAAATTCAAAATCACCATCTGCTTATTGGATATTTTCTCCTGAAGATATTCTGAGACACACCTGGAACCAGATATTTGTCACTGAAAATTTTAATTTATTCCACATTTTCCAAATGCCATAATGGAGCGTGGAGATACAGAGATGAATAGGATTTATCCCTACCCACCAGAGGTATGCAATCTAGTGTGGGACACAGAGCTCAAAGTATGGAATAATGATAGCAGCTAGCATCTATAGAGCCCTGACCTTGGTAGGTACAGCGGTAAGCCCTTGACATAACTTACTCCATGTAATCCTAGTCAGTTCTGTAGGTATCAGTATCTCCATTTCCTAAATGAGGAAAGCAAAGCACAGGAAAGTTAAATAACTTGCCTACAGTTTTTCTGGTGACAAGTGGCAAAGCAGAGACTTAAAACCAGGCAATCCAGGGGCTTTAAGTGATTCTTAAATATTATGTGATAAATGCATTTAAAATGTGTCCGGAATGGGCTTTGTGAATTCCAGAAAGGGAACTAAATTCTATCTAAAAAGAGGATGCTTCTCAGAGGGAGTAATGTTTAACTTGAGACCTGCAGAAGGAAAAAGGAAGGAAGCTTGCAGAGGAGCCTTGGTGACAAGGAGCATGCTATATTGTGGGGACGGTAGGAATAGGGGAGAAGCCTTGGCCTTGTCACTTTCTGCCTTTTTGGTTTATGCAGTTGTCTCTGCCTAAGATTTTTTTCTACCTTTGTTTCTGCCTCCAGTTACTCCTACTGGAAGTGTCACTCTCTTTTAAACTCAGAGAGCCTTGTTTATGGCACTGATGTGGTGCCCAGTGCATTCTGCTCTGTACTAAATATGCTGTATCTCACCTTTGTGTCAGTACCAAACTGTGTTCTTTGTAATTCTGCAGCTTCTAGTACATTTGTGCGTAGTAGCAACTCAATGCACATTTGTTGAATGTTGAATGAATGCTAATCAAGGCAAGACAAGCAAAATTCTCAAATAAGTCAAAATAATCCCTCATTCTTTCCAGATGGAATGGTAGTCAATTTGCTTCAGGAATAAATTAGCCAATGGATGTTTCATAACCTAACCGACCCCAAGTAACTCAATTTAGCTGCTGAAGCCAGCTTTTAAAGATGTAGTTTATCCACTGGCCTTGGGATATTGGCTATGATTACTGGAGCAAGCCCTAGTAATACACTCTTTATATAATAAATACAATCTTACTAATGTCAATGAGAATTATCTTTATATAATAAATACAATCTTCAAATTTGTATTTATATTTGGCATTTATGCCTCTCAGCACTCTGTAGTTTCTTATTAGAAGTATACTTTAACTTGAGAATTCCATTAGAATCATTAAATTTTCTGAATAGAAAGCTTAACAGTGTTTAAAAATAAATGTTTAGTGGCTTCATGATATCAAAACAACCACTTGAAAGCTGAAAAATATGTTAAACATACTTTTGTATTTATGTCCCAGTTTGCTTTTTTTGATTCACAGAAAAAGATTTGACTTGATTACAAAGAAGAAAACACAGAGAGACAGAGCAAAAAAGAAAAGAAAGACGAAAGGAAGGAAGAAAGGAAGACAAAAAAAGAAAGAAAAAGAAAAAAAGGGAAAGACTGAGTATCTTAGTTGTTTTGTGATTAGGTAGACATAACTCGAGAATCTTGGAGACATCCTTATCTCTTCCCTCTCCATTAGCTGCCACAAACAACCCACCACTAAATAGTAAATCTAACTCCAAAATGTCTTTAATATTCCTTCTTTCCTATTCATTTCCATGTCACTGCCTGACTTCACTGATATGACTTCAAGCTTCATATCAAATTGTAATTGATCTCCTAACTCTCATTTTGTGTGTATTCCCCAAATCATTCTTGACATATCTGTGCAAATCTGAGCATGTCACTTCCCCAGTAGTAGGTATCCATTGGCTCCCTGTTAATCTCCATGACCAGAGATTCTGTCCACCTCTCCAGCCTCATCTTGTGAGCTTCTTTCTAATCACCTCATCCTTTTAGCCTTTGCCTCGACTGGCCTGATAAACCTCTACCTGCCTGCCAAGTTTCAGGTCAAGCCTTAGCTCTCTGTCAAGCTCCCCCTCCCTCACCCGGACTCAGATGCTCCTTGCGCCTGCAGTGGGTCAGCTGCTTTACATACATTGTACTGTTTAAGGTGGGTGGTCTACATCTCCACTTTGTAGGTGAGCGAAGTGAAGCTCAGAGAGCTTAAGTAATTTGCTGACAGTCACACAGTAAGAAAATCAGTGGCACGCTGGGATTTGAAACTGGTTCTTTGTATTTCAAGAACCTGAGCTCACTCCTCAACGTGTTGCTTCTTGGCTTTAGCTTTGCCCACACCTGCTTTCATTTTGTTAGGATGTTCATCACATTTACTGTTTGCAGTAATGAATGAATTTGCAATTCTCCATTTCTGCTACACTCATTGAAAGCATCAGCCCCACCCTTCATCTTTATGTCTCCAAAGAGCTGCACAGTGTCTGGCTCATGAGAGGTAGTTAAGAAATATTTCTTAGGTGATGAATGAACCAAGCAATATGCAAACAGTATACATATTCTTTTCTTTGTGGTGGTGTGGAGAAGAAAGGGAGAGGTAATAAGTTCCACTTTCTGGAGTGGAAGGGTTCTAGTGGGACAATAGAAAGTTGTATGACCTCCAGAACCACCTTAAGAGTGTTTTTAGGATTAGCTACTAAGGGCCAGGCACAATGGGACACACCTGTAGTCCCAGCTAGTCAGGGGCTGAGGCAGAAGCATTGCTTGAGCACAGAAGTTAAAGGTTGTAGTACACTGTGATTGCATCTATGAATAGCCACTGCACTCCAGCCTGGGCAACATAGCAAGATCCCATCTCTCAACAAAAAAAAAAAAAAAAAAAAGAATCCGGCTATTAACAGAAGTCAGCAATGAATACCAAGGTCATCAGTATTACCTAATGTTTATTGCTTCCTTGGATGAACTTATTAATTTCTTATAAGGAAATGTGCCTGTATAAGAAAGAAAGGAGCAAAGGAGGAAAAGGATAGGATGGAGAAGAGTCTTGGAGTGTGACTTCATATAAGTCCCTCAGTTTCTTTACTTGAAAACACTTATATTAATCATGGGGATGAATTTCATTAATGTGGGGTAGTGGGCTGAAGAATGTTCCCCAAAGATGTCAGGTCCTAATCCATGGAACTTGTAAATGTTACCTTATTTTGAAAAAAGTGTCTTTGTAGATGTGATTAAGTTAAAGAACTTGAGATTAGGGGATTAAATGCAATCACATATATCTTTACAAGAGAAAAGCAGAGGGAGGTTACACACACACACACACACACACACACACACACACACACACACATTCATTCTGAAGGGAATGGCCCTGCCAGAGGGCAGGTGGGCCTGCCAACAACCTGATTTTATCCCAGTGATACTGACTTAGACTTCTAGCCTCCAGGACTGCAGAGTAAGTTTCTGTTCTTTTAAGCAAGGAAGTTTATGGTAATATGTTACAGCAGCTACAGAAAACTCACCAGAAGGCAACAATACAGGAACATGAGAAATAAGAGGGCTGACAGAGAGCTCCTTTGGATGGCTCTTCCTCCCCACTTCCCATGGAAAGCTTGCTCTTTCACTCTCCAGGCAATCAAAACCAGGGAGACTGTCTGCTGCTAACACTACACTCCTGGAATCTGTGAGTTCTCCTGTTGTTCTTTTCTCCCTCAGGATCCTCCGATTCCAGCATCTATCATAGTCCAAGCAGAGCACATATGCACTCCTTTTGAGTACATATGGCTTTCATGGGCTGGTGATGGAATCTGGGAACACAGTTATATTTGGATGAGGTCAGTTCTGAGTGGCAAGCTCATGTTACTTAATTAGTTTAGCATAAGTGTAAACCTTTCAATAGACGCTAGTTTTCCCCTGTTTTTTGCATCTATCACAAGAAAAGGTTGGATTAGATAATAGCTGTGGTTCCTGTCAGCTCTGAAATCCTGCAACTCTCTCACTAGTCTTCATTTGCCTTCACCTGTGAGCCTGCCACCCGTTTGTCCTAGGGAAACTCTTCTAACATGAGATTCAAGTTGAGCTCTCTCAGCTATGTAAGTTCCTGGAAAAGGATTGTTTTTCTTTCTGGATTTTAGGCGAAGCTAAAAAAAAAAAAAAGAAAAAAAGAAAAAAACCCATGACTCTTGACTTAGTTGGTGTCCCTAGATTCAGGCCTTGAAATTTACCCAACTAGGCTTTCTTTTTCCCAGGTACCTAGGACTGTGAACAAAGTTGATCAAGCCAGTCTGAATTTTTGCAGATTTTCATCCCCCTTTTCTTTTCACATGTTTTTTAATAAAAATATATTTCTATGTATTAAATATTGCTTGCTTTAGACCTTCCAAGCTCAATGAGATCAACATTAGATTATTTCCCCTTGCTATTTTTTGCTGGATCTTATTATTATGTTTAAGACAGGGTCTCACTCTATCACCCTGGCTGGAGGACAGTGGCACTATCATGGCCCACTGCAGCCTTGACTTCCTGGGCTCAAGTGATCTTCCTACCTCAGCCTTCTGAGTAGCTGGGACTAGGTGCATGCCACTGTACTCAGCTTTTAAATTTCTTTTTGTATAGACAGGGTCTCACTGTGTTGCCCAGGCTGGTCTCAAACTGCTGGACTCAAGTGATCCTCCCACCTCAGCCTCCCAAAGTACTGGGATGACAGCCTCCCAAAGTGCTGGGTGAACCACCATTCCCGGTCTCAGACCTCATTTTTTATTTCTCTCTGAAAATCTCTACCTCAAAGACAGAAGCTTTGATTGTATGACAGCCATAGTATAAGACATTTGCTAAAATTAAAAAAAAAAAATTTCTCTGCTATTAAATGATGGTCTAAAAATAAATTTCAACTTGATTTTCCCTTTTTTGAGACAGGTTCTTGCTCTGTTACCCAAGCTGGAGTGCAGTGGTATGACCACGGCTCACTGAAGCCTTGAGCTCCCAGGCTCAAGTGATCCTCCTGTCTCAGCCTCCTGGGTAGCTGACACTGCAGGCACATGCCACCATGCCCGGCTATTTATTTACTTATTGAGATGGAGTCTCACTATCTCCCAGGCTGGTGGTGATCTTGGCCCACTGCAACCCCACCTCCCGGGTTCAAGTGATTCTCCTGCCTCAGCTTCCCGAGTAGCTGGGACTACAGGCATGTGCCGCCACATATGGGTAATTTTTTTATTTTTAGTAGGGACAGGGTTTCACCATATTGGCCAGGCTGGTCTCAAACTTGTGACCTCATGATCCACCTGCCACAGCCTCCCAAAGTGCTGGGATTACAGGTGTGAGCCACTGCTCCTGGCCATTTATTTAGTTTTGTAGAGATGGAGTCTCACTGTTTTGTCCAGGCTGGTCTTGAACTCCTGGCTTCAAGTGATCCTCCTACCTTGGCCTCCCAAAGTGCTGGGATTACCACTGAACCAGGTCAATTTCAACTCTTATTTTGGATTCAAGGGGTAGATGTGCAGGTTTGTTACATGGTATATTGCATAATACTGAGATTTGGGGTACAATTGATCCTATCACCCAGATAGCAAGCATAGTATCCAATAGTTTTTTAACACTTGCCCCCCTCCCTCCCTTCTCCCTCTAGTAGTTTCCAATATCTATTGTTGTCATTTTTATGTCCATGAGTACTCAATGTTTACCTCCCACTTATAAATAAGAATATGTGGTATTTGGTTTTCTGTTCCTGCATTAATTCGCTTAGGATAATGGCCTGTAGCTGCAACTATGTTGCTGCAAAGGACATAATTTTGTTATTTTTTATGGCTGTGTAGTAATCCATAGTGTATATGTACCACGTTTAATCCAGTCCACTGTTGATGGGCACCTAGGTTGATTCCATTCTTTTATTGCCTCTTTCTTGAACCCATCATTTCCCATATGCATTCTGAGATCCCTCACAGCTTTCGTCTAATTCTTCCAACTTCCAGTAAAGGTTCGATATGTTCCTGCTTCACACAGTGTCAGGGAGGTCAGTTGGTTCTCAGACCCCCATCATTGTGAACCAGCATTGGCATTCACCAGAATACTGGAAAACAACTTTCTTATGAAAAATTCTTTGAGTACCTGCTATAAACCAGGCATTTCTACAGCAAGTGTTGAAACTGTATGTTAGACTGTGTAAGATTCAATTCTTGTTTTAAAATGTCATTGTAATAGAGAAAGTAAGATAACCACACAAATAATAATAAGATGAAGTGGGTGCTGCTGTTAATATTGATGGAAATAGCCCCAGATGCAAAAGTTGATAGAACTACATTTCTTTTCCTAACAAGGTATTTTCCATGGATATGAATTTATGAGCATCAGTTTTCTTACATGCCCAGGGGTCTATGGAGGCTCTATTTGTGTATGAAGATGTGGTGTGGAGTAAATGATATAAATGTATGTGGAAGTGCCCAGCATTATCTCTGGTTCATAGTAGGGAATTGATTGGAGATTCTTAAATACCAGAGAAGGGGTTTCAAAGGAAGGAGAGATCACAGGTGGTTTGGCGGATCCAAAAGGACTTTGTGGAAAATGTAGCAATTAAGATAGGTCAGACTGGTGGCTCCTCAGGGCAGGGCCCTTTTGAATTACTTTTCCTGTCCTTAGTATTTTATAGACTGTGCTGGATAAGATCAGGGCTTCCACTAATTGTACATTCTGGTGAGTTGTAAAATTACTTCATTATATATTACAATGTAATAATAATAGAAATAAAGTACACAATAAGTGTAATACACTTGAATCATCCCAAAACCATCTGCCACCCCAACCCTGGTCCATGGAAAAATTGTCTTCCATGAAACCTGTTCCTGGTGCCAAGAGTGTCCGGACCCGCAGGACAGTCGAACGGGCCCTGGAAGGGGGAGTGGGAATGGAGGAGACAAGAAAACACGAGAAATGGAGACAAGACAAATAGCCTGATCAAGTCTCATATAATAATGGTGGTGCGATGCCTTATATAGGCTGGCAGGGGAAGAGGT
>NC_045434.1:41281118-41306742 GCF_002776525.5 Piliocolobus tephrosceles | reverse complement strand
AAAAAAAAAAAAAAAAAAAAAAAAATATATATATATATATAGCCACACAATGAAGTCTTCAGGCCTGTGGCAGCAGGCAGAGCTGCTCACTCCCATGCCAACTGGCCCCAGATTGCTTGCCCCCTTGAATGGGATTCACCCCTTAGCATGTTTTGGTTTCCTCCACCATCAGATTGCTAACTCCCACCCCTGCCGCTTGCAGAGTGTCTGAGTCTAGTGTCATCTCTAGGCTTGTTTTACTTGCTGCACAAAACCGCTCCTGAGCAGAGAAGCTGGGTAACCAGTCTTCCTGACAAGAGGAGTGTGTACTTGGCAGTCATCCCATGGGCAGCCTCCCTGGTGTCACTGCCCAAGCAGATGCCATCCCTCCCCTTGGCCCAGGCCACTCAGGAGACATGCTCTGAGTCACACACTGGAGAGCTAGAAAGAACTTCAAGGTCCCTGGCCACTGGGGGTTTATTCTTTAATCTGGGGAACAAGACACACACAAATGTATCCACACAATGCCATAAATGTCAAATGATGCTCTCCACAGATCCCAGATCCCCAACTCACAAGGCTCAGAGAGGAAACATACAAATGGACCCAAGTATTCAGTTGGAGAGGAAAGGCAGGGCTCATGGAGTTTTATTAGGAAAGGAAAGTGGACATCTCCAGTGTACATATGTACATATACATTGTTGTCTGACATCGCGTAAATTGCTGGGCTTTGGTTTCCTGGGGATAGTCATGGTCTCCATTCCACAGAGTTATGGTCAGGATTAAATGGAAAGAAATACAGTGTCTGGCAAGTAGTCAGTAAGTGTTAGCTAATGCTACTATTACTACTACTGCTGTTATTATTGTAACTGTTGTTATTATAAACCCTGTGTTTGTTCAGTCCCCCTGGCAGGGGAACAGGGACCTCCTTCCTTAGTGGCTGTCAGGTGAGGAAGGACTATGACCACAAGCTGTCATCTGATAGGTGCCAGGGAACTCTTCTCCCACCTCAGCCTTGCACTCCAGACAGGCCACAAACCCATGTACAGGAAGAAAACTTCTATGGCAGAAACCGAAGTCCCTTGATTACCTATGACTAAATGAGGCCTCAAAGCACAGTCTCAGCCAGCCAATGTGAGGTTTAGAGGGTGCTTCATCCACGAGGAAGAACTTGGAAGGAATGGCAGACAGATACACACACACACACACACACAGGCACTCATGCACACACACGAACACGTGCACACAAACACATGTGCACACACACATACGCACACGTGTGCACACATGTACACACACATACATGAAAAGTGGTGTTCTCATTGTCTTCAACTTGGTAAATGAGTTTCTGGGCTATGCAGTAGAAGGACCATTTCAAACCACAGTAAAGGCTCCCCAACTCCACCTTTTGAGGGACAAATACAATGTAAACCCTCTTTGTAAACACAAGACTCTGCAACTTTCATTTCCCAAGCATTGGCTACTCTGAAATTATTATCATTACTATACAACGGAGGAAGAAAACACCATTAGCTGCTTTGCAGATATTATTTCACTTACTATTTATATCAGTCCTGCAAGGCAAAGAGTGAAGCCCTGATGCTTGTGGGGAGAGCTCAGAGAAGCACAAGCCCACAGGGCTGCTCCTTGCCTTTGTTACAACTGTAGTGACCGATAAGTAAATTCAAATTCAATTCAGCTTCATTTTTTATTATCACCTGTTTCAGCAGCACTGAGAAGCAACTGCTTTGGTAATGAACTTTAAAATCAAAACACATTGAAAGAAAGATACGGTCATAAGTCATACAGCCATCCAGTGCCATTCTAAGAAAGGAGACCTGAGAATGGTGACTACCAGAGGTGATTATCTTGTGCAAAGGACAGTAGGCTTGGGGCGAGGATGAAGAGAGGCTGGTTAAGAAGGAATAAATTCTAGTGTTCAACAGCACAGTAGGGTGACTAGAGTTAATAGTAACATATTGTATATTTCAGAGTAGTGAGAAGATTTGAAATGTTTCCAACACAAAGAAATGATAACTCTTTGATGTGATGCATATCCTAAGTACCCCGATTTGACCATTACACACTGCATGCATGTATCAAAGTATCACATGTACCCTATAAATATGTACAATTACTATATGCCACTTTAAAAATAAATAAGTCAATAAAAATCAAGGGGATTTAAGAGAATTGTCATTGGAGGGGCCCCATCTCAGTATCACAGGGGACGCCATCTGCACACTGGTCCTACTGGGCAGGACAGGGAGCCTGCTTCTGTAGCACGACTTCATGTCTCATTTAATTTTTAAAGAATTGTGCTAAAAAGAGAACCTGAAGACCTTCAGCTGTCAGAAGGCAGGAAGTGGGAGCTGGGTTTGGGAAATACACAACAATTCTTCGCTGAAGTATGCCCTTCCCCCTTAAAGGAACCCCAAATGGAAATCTTTGTCAGGACGCGTTACTCAATTAGAACTGGAGGCTCTTAGTCACAATCCCCTGCTTGTGCAAAGGACACACTGAAAGCCGCAGACAGCAAGATCCCCAGGAGGCCCTCGAGAACTGGGAGAACAGAAACTCCTAGTGATGCTGACAAAGACGGGTTGTTTGAAAGAACCATCAATGCCTTCGGGTACAGACTCAAAAAACCCCAAGGAACCTTTGCCTACCGAAATTTTTCCAACCACACCCTACTCTGTGGCGAGGTTTCCACATCTTCTTCAGCTATCTGTATTATTATCCTTCTGCAAGTGTAAGTTGATGTCAATGTAGGACACACATTTCTAAAGTTCTAGGGTAACGGATTTTTGTTTGTTGAAGTGTCTATGATAAGAATTAGAGGTATTAAAGAGTAGTAAAGGAAAGGATATCATCCTAATTTTAAATCCTACTAAAGAGAAACAGCTCAAAGAATGACTTTAGGAACCTGTTCCTCCAATGTGCCTAAAGTACTTTTCCTCCACAGATTTAAAAAAGACAAATAGTCTAGGCCAGGGGTCCTCAGTCCTCAAGCCATGGACCGCTACTGGTCCATGGCCTGTTAGGAACCAGGTCACACAGCAGGAGGTGAGCGGCAGGTGAGTGAGTGAAGCTGAGCTCTGCCTCCTGTCAGATCAGCGGCAGTGTCAGATTCTCATAGGCGCACGAACCCTACTGCGAACTGTGCATGTGAGGGATCTGGGTTGCACGTTCCTTATGAGAATCCAATGCCTGATGATCTGTCACTCTCTCCCATCATCCCCAGATGGGACTGTCTTGTTGCAGGAAAACAAGCTCAAGGCTCCCACTGATTCTACATTATAGTGAATACATAATAACAGAAATAAAGTGCACAATAAATGTAATGTGCTTGAATCATCCCGAAACTACCCCCACCCCGCACCACCCAACTCCCCATCCATGGAAAAACTGTCTTCCACAAAACCAGTCCCTGGTGCCAAAAAGGTTGGGGACTGCTGCTCTAGGCCTTGTCATTCAGTGTCAGGTATGATCTCATCATATATGTTTTCAGTATGTTTCTGTAGACATGTTATGCATTCAGCCCAATACACACACCCCTAAGACATGTAACAATCAGTGTGAACTGAGTATTCTCCCACTGGAGTAGACAAGATGAAAGTGACTGACAGGAAGTGTTGAATCTGTTTCTCCATCTGTAAAATGGGGACAATAAAACCTAACTTGCAGAGTTGTAGGGATTAAACATATACACGTAAAGTATTTAGCAAAGCTAGGCACATGGTGGGTGCTTAATAAATTGTAGCTCTTATGATGATATTGAAAAATGAGACCAACTGGTCCAACAGTAAATAAGACTGTCTAGGTGAGAAATGGGGCCCACATCTCAATCAGTCAGTTCACATTCAGATCCTCAAACAAGCCAAGTACCACAGGGCCTTGGTGCTTCTCACTCTGTCCTGGCTGGCTTCTCCTGCTCCCATCCCATCTCTTTATTTTTATTTTTTCAGAAAGAGTCTCGCTCTGTCACCCAGGCTGGAGTGCAGCGGCATGATCTCAGCTCACTGCAACATCCACCTCTCGGGTTCAAGCAATTTTCCTTCCTCAGCCTCCCAAGTAGCTGGGATTTCCCTGTAGTTGCTCTAGGGAGAAACAGTCTCTTCCCTTCTCAGTGGTCCTTCCATTGTACCACCATGTTGTACAGAATTTTAGGCAAAATGTTTGCCTCCCTTATTGAGGGGGAAAACATGTTTCTTGTCCATCTTTGTATTTTGGGTACCTAAGGGAATCCTTGTGTGGCCCACATCCAAGGGTTATGAACACTCTGGCTTTGGAGGGAAGCAGTGCTGGGCTGTGGGGTAGCAGGGTGGAGGCTGTTAAATGGTATTACACAGAAAGTGTCCTGGTTCTTTAGCAAGGGAAGAAAACCATCAATGTTTTGCACATCATGATGGAAGATGCAGCCTTTTTAAACAATACAACCTGTTAAAAGAATAGCTTGGAACTTAGGAGAGGGGCAACAGGACTGCAAAGAGAGGAAACTCAGGTTGATACTAGAATCCCACTGTCCATTATTCATTATTTGTATTTATCTAAGTATTATTGCCCCCACTTATCCATGGGGAATTTGTTCCAAAATTACCAGTGGATGCCTGAAACCTCAGAGAGTACTGAACCCTACATATACTATATTTTTCCTATACATACCTACCTATATAAATTAGGCTCATGCCTGTAATCCCAGCACTTGGGGAGGCCGAGGTGGGTGGATCACTTGAGGTCAGGAGTTCGAGACCAGCCTGACCAACATGGTGAAACCCCATCTCTACTAAAAATACAAAATTAACTGGGTGTGGTGGCATGCACCTGTAATCTCAGCTACTCAGAAGGCTGAGACAGCAGATCACTTGAACTCAGGAGGCAGAGGCTGCAGTGAGCCGAGATCATGCCACTGCACTCCAGCCTGGGTGACAGAGAGAAACTCTCTCTCAAAAATAAAAAAAGAATTAGGCATAGCAAGAGAGTAATAATAATAACAACTAATAATAAAAGAGAACAATTATAATAATATACTGTAATAAAAGTTATGTGAATGTGTTCTCTCTCAAAATATCTTACTGTACTATACTCACCCTTCTTGTTGACTCTGGATGACTGAAACAGTGGATAAAGGGGACTACTAATACCCACATAAATCACATGTGGAATCAGATCCAGTTCTCTTTCTATAATGTTCAGTCAAGTATCTTTTTTTTTTTTTTTTTGAGATGGAGTCTGGCTCTGTTGCCCAGGCTGGAGTGCAGAGGCATGATCTTGGCTCACTGCAACCTTTGTCCTCCCACGTAGCATGTACCACCACGCCTGGCTAATTTTTGTATTTTTAGCAGAGACAAGGTTTCACCATGTTGGCCAGGATGGTCTCGAACTCCTGACCTCAGCTGATCCACCTGCCTTGGCCTCCCAAAATGCTGGGATTATAGGCATGGGTCACCACACCCAGCCTCAGCCAAACATCTTTTTTTTTTTTTTTTTTTTTTTTTGAGATAAAGTCTGGCTCTGTCGCCCAGGCTGGAGTGCAGTGGCGCGATCTCTGCTCACTGCAACCTCCGCCTCCCAGGTTCATACCATTCTCCTGCCTCAGCCTCTTGGTAGCTGGAAATACAGGCGCCCGCCACCACGCCCAGCTAATTTTTTGTATGTTTAGTAGAAACGGGGTTTCACCGTGTTCGCCAGGATGGTCTCGATCTCCTGACCTTGTGATCCGCCCACCTCGGCCTCCCAAAGTGCTGGGATTACAGGTGTGAGCCACCGCGCCCGGCCAGCCAGACATCTTAAACTCTGTCTTTTGCTTTCATCACAAAAAGTTCTGAGTTAAAGAACCTCATGGTAGGGCAATGGAGTCAGTAAACAAGTCCGGTCAAGACTCTTGGGTCTGTAGAAAGCAAACATGAAGTTTTGTAATAAAGGCTCATGACAGAAGTTCATTTTAATGAGGCTTCTTTCTGTCTGGAAGTGTAAGCTGTTATGCTTGTCATAAAGCAGGCTCTTGTTGCTTGGTGACTAGCTGAATGATCACCTAAAGAATTTTTCCTCTGCTCCTTTACCTGTCTGGATGACACTGGGAATCTCTGTTAGCTGCTGGACTGTGCATTATCACTAAACTATATTTCTAATATCACAGTCACTGAGATAATGTCCTTTTGTTGAATAATTTCCTCATTCAGTAAGACTTTTAAAAATTTATGAAATTTATTATTTCAATAGCTTTTGGGGTACACCTCATCCTCCCTGTTCTGAGTCTCCCAAGTCTGTTACATCCTGAGTCTCAGTTTCTTGACTTATTGTTATCCTTCCTTGACAGCCTTTATCCTGTACCGTGGGACTTAACTGCTTTCTGGGTGGCAAAGAGCATCTTGATTAATGAAGCACAATTGCCCCATCTGCATTCTGGTGCATAAATTTAATAGGCATCTCCCTCCTCTGTCCACCTAACATCTTTTATCCTCTAAGCCCTTCCTCCATGTTTTACCATCCAGAGGCAACCTCAGATCCAAGTTTCCATAAGAAATCTGTATGTTTCAGCTCTGTCCTTGAACCAGGATTGCAGGAGCAGACAACCACATTCTGTAGCTTGAGCATCTGTGCATGACTAGCTAGAACCTGGAACACACAGGAAGAGGAGGCTGGAAAAGTGGAAGGAAGGCTATCCCCAGGGGCTGCTGGGCTTAAACCTCCTCCTGCAGGGCTGCAGGGCCCTCCTCCTGTAGGAAGCAGGTGTCTTCCACCCCTTTCCCAGGGCTGGACGTGTCAGAGCCTCTTTAATCACAGAGCACTTTCAGCAGCATTTTCGTTTACAGTCAAACAACAAGTCATAAGAACAGTTTTAAATGCCAAAGACATACTGAAGAAAAGCAAAAAATAATTAGCTGTGCTGTTAAAGTCTCCTCCCCCGGCTTACTTCATTAGAAAAATCAATCGAGGCATTAATGGCTGTCTCCGACTCTAATGAGCTTTATTCTAATTAGACTCACACGTTATTATTTCAGCTGGAAAAAGGTCTCGTTTGTAATGAGCAGTGGAGTGTGACAGCCTCTGACTGTTTCTTTGACCATATATAGGAATGATCACCATGATAATAACAGTAGTGACAACAATCCTGGGATATTGGGCTTTTCACTTCCAAGAGAGAATAAGTATTAACTAAACAGCTTTGAAACTCCTATGAAGTGTTTATGATATCCGAATCCCCATTTCACCAACAGTAAGGAGGATATTTTGGAAGCTTTAAGCCACATACTTTTTAAGCTTTATTTGAGAGGCTGGCACTTGGATGACTTCAATGATGTTCTTTCCCCACAAGGAGGCGAGCAGGAGTGAGGATAAAGACAGGGAGAAAGAACGCAGACGACCATGTTCTCTTGGCCATATTGAACTGATGTCCGAGAGCAGGCCTTGGCAAACTTCCTCTGGGAAGGGCCACAGTAAATATTTTAGGCCTTGCATTCCATATGGTCTCATTGCGATTCAACTCTGCCATTGTAAGCTTGAAAGTGGCCATAGATAAAAGTAAATGAATGAGTATGGCTGGGTTCCAATAAAACTTTATTTATGGACACTGAAATTTGAATTTCATGCTGTTTTTCACATGTCACAAAATAGTCTTCTTCTTTTATTTTCTCCGAACCATTTAAATGTGTAAAAACCATTCTTGTCTCACAGGCTGGATGTGGCTTATGAGCCATAGTTTGCCTGCCCTGCCGCAGAGAACAGAATTAACCACCAGTAGCATCAGAGGCTAATGCTGTTCAAAGGTTTTGCCCTCTTCAGAGCTCAAACAGCAGGGATAATTTCCACCTTAAGAGACGTCTCTCCAGAGCTCTTCTGCAAACACTGTTCTTAGTTTACAAACATGGAAACAATGAAAATCAAAATTAAATGGAAAAGTTCATCTCCAACAGCATCTCTTCCCAATCAGTCTTCAAATTTAATTTCAATCTTTGTCCACATGCATGACATTTTTATATCATTTCAATCCTATTATAGACACAGTGTTTTATTTTGTTTTTCACTTAACATTATCTTATAACATTCTTCCCTGTTGTGACTGACTTCTTCTAATCAGACATATCATAATTTTTTGTGGAAGATTTCCATGCTATTCATTGGACTTAATTAAAAGGGATGTCTTAGTGTCTTCTCAAGTGTAAGAGTTAAGATTCAAATGCTACCACCTTGCCCCCAAGCCAGGAAACTGGGAAAACCCATTTGGTAGACTGGAGCCTCACACACTTCCCCCAGGATTCACTTCATTTTGGACAATGGCTTTAGCAAACCTGGCATTTTAATTCATTTGCCTCTTGACAAAGATGTGCCTTCCAGACAAACTCTTTAGAGCTCTTTGTTCTGAAAGAGCTCTCTGTTCCACATACACACTAGAATTTATATTGAACTTGGATGGAGGTTTGGGGAGACTAATCACACATCTCCTTTCATTACGGTTTTTAACCAGGAAATATCAGAAGGAGTTAGATGAGGATCAGTTTTCTTGCTGGATTAGAGAAGTTGGCAGGTCCCCATTAGTCCCTTGCCTCACACCTGTTGAGACCCTCTGGATGGTGACCGACTCAGCCAGTCACATGTGGAGAAAGGAGAAGAGACTGGGTTTGCCCCTTCACTGTTCCATGGGCTGGGCCCCTGAAGAGGAAGAGGTGAGGGACATACTTTAAGCTGATTCCTTTCTTTCCTCTCCACAAAGGGGGGTGACACTGTTTGAGGGACCACAGGGCTCACCTTCCCTTCCTTTCTCTTTGCTTTCAGCACAGGAAGCACATGCATTTGGCCAGGAAGAAGACTTCAGCTACTGATTGGAGGGCCCTCTCTCTAGAAGGCAGAGAACAATGGACTAGCCAGACAGGAAGGAGAGAGGCCCAGAGGGCAGTAAAGAGTGAGCATCTGGGGCCCAGGGCTGGGGAGAACACTTCTGTTTGGCTTCCTTCCTCTTCCAGGGCATGGCTAAGGTGGCCAACCTGCGTGCGCCCCAGAAGAGGAAGATGAGTAGGGCCCATGGGACTTTACTGTGGAGACTGAGACTTCCACTGGCCTGATTAACCAATTTTCTGAGAATGAGCACTTTGGGAGGATAACAATCGAAGGAGCCCCAGAGGACACATGGACAGGCTGGGGCCATCAGAACTACCGATCCGTGGGGACTATCTGGCTTACTGAATTATGAAACGCAGGTTAAATTAAGGGTTGTCACACATTTGGCTAATTGGTCAATAAGAACAGCAATTAATAGAGGTCAGGCAATTCAACTGCATCTGTGCCCATGACTATCAGAGCCCTTGGAAACAGCAGTGATTTCAAGTGAAATCTAAATCAGCAGTGTTTCCAGGGACCTAGAGCAGGGCCCATGGCCCATACGTTAGCACTTCCTGAAGGTTTTCTTCCACCCAAATCCACATGTTGGGACCCAGGGGAAGATGCAGCAAAGCCAGTGACCACTGTGTAATCTGCTTTTGTTTTTTCCATTTGACACTTGGTCAAAAAACACACTCCTGTTTTCATAGACTTCTTTTGATTTTGAGGAATGTAAAAGATACAGAAAAGCATGAAGAATGTAAAGACACTATATTCCCACCACTAGACATAAGAACTATTTTTGTACCATCTGCTGCTAGCCTCTGCCCGCCTTCTAAGAAATGAAACTACCGCCCATCGCTCATCCCCCATCCCCGGGTACAGCCGTGTTCATGGGTTTGGTCGGTTTGTACGTTTGGTATCATTTCAGATACTTTGATATTCATGTTATATTGATATAACAAATACACTACACTTTTATGTGTATATGAATATTTAAATATATAACAGATATAAACACATGCCATTTGTAAATATGCCATATAAAAACTGATGGTGCTTAATAAATATTTGTTGAATGTCCATCTATAAACAACGTATTTTTATGTTTTTAATGTACATGGTACCATACAATTTTTATCATTCTGCATAATCCTCTCTTCACTTAATAATTGTATTTGAAATCTATAATTGTGACTTTATGTGTGTATATATATGTGTGTATATATATCCACACACATATATATATACACACATATATAGTCACAATTATAGATTGTGTATATATATACATATATATGTGTATATATATGTATTACTACAGTGCAATATATATTCCTACAGTGCAATATTATGCAGCAGTTAAGAGACATAAACCGGGCATATATATACACACACACACACACACACACACACACACACATATATATATACAGGCATATACACGCCTGGTTTATGTCTCTTAACTGCTGCATAATATTGCACTGTAGGAATATGGAGGATTTTAATTATTTGTTTCTCCATGGGTGAATACTTAGTTTGCTTCTGTTTTTTTGGCTATTGAATAAAGAATGCGGCAGTGAACTTTACTGTAGCTTAATTGATGGTTTTTACTGGTTTGTACTAACATTACTTCTTTATATATTATGCCTACAAATCGTTTGATGTTTTAAGTGTTATGAATATATTCCAAACTTGCTCTGGATCCACACCTGGGAATCATTCAGCCCATTAATAAGGTAGATACTGACCATGATACTCATCTGGCTCCCTGTGTCTGTTTTCAAGTTGTAAGAAACTCAGAAGAGATGCAGGGTATGATTAAGCATCTCTAAGCAAGCCTCCAACAATCAGTTTTGTAAATACGAGCTTACAATTTTTTGGTACTCCTTTTTGAATCAACTTAGAAAAATGGAATTGAAGTGAGCGGAGTCTAGAAGTGTCTACTCCAAGAACGCTTTCTCTAGGAACAGAGCAGAATGTGCCTGCACTCGATAGAATTGTGAAAGAGAGGAACAAAGTGCACCAGAAATAACAAGGTACTTCAGAATACATTTTTCAAGCAATGTTCAGAACATAATATGCCTCATAATTCCTTCCCAGCTGATATAAACAGGAATGTCTCATTCTTTGCTATGGAGGGTGCCGTTTAGTGGGAGATGAAAAGTTGAGGGTAAATAATTGGATAAGACATTCTCTAAAGTTCCTTCCAATGCCAAATGTTATTCTTCCAGATTTGAAGCTCCCTAAAGACAAGAATCGTATTTTCTACTTTCTCATTATGTGCTTCTCATGGTCCTGGCTCATTTCTAGGTCCAGAGAACATGTTCGTGTCAAGTTTATTAAATGGATTAAAGAAGTCAGTCTTACAATTTCTATGATTTTGTTTGGAGCCCCTTTCCTAATTTCTTTTTGTTGTTGTTATAAGCATATTTAGGCTGATATTAATACTTTCTTTTTTTTAAGAGACAAAGTCTTGCTCTGTCACCCAGGTTGGAGTGCAGTGGCATGATCACAGCTCACTGCAGCCTCAAACTCCTGGGCTCAAGTGATCCTCCTGCCTCAGCCTCTCAAGTAACTGGGACTACAGGTACATGCCACCATGCCTGGCTAATTTTTATTTTTTGTAGAGACAGGGTCTCGCTATGTTGCCCAGGCTGGTCTCAAACTCCTGGCCTCAAGTGATCTTCCCACCTCAGGCTCTCAAAAGTGTTGGGATTACAGGCATGAGCCACTACACCTGGCCAATGAATGTCTTTTAAAAGGCTGATAAAAACCTTTCAAATGAGACTAACAATTAAGAGTAAAACTTCCGAACAGAAAAAAATATATAGGGATTCAGCTGTGCCCATGCCATTGACTCACTGACTCATTCTGTAATCACAGCTCGAAAGTTAGCACAGGTTATTTAATGGCTCTGTAAGTGTTCACAAGAATCTAACTCCTGAACATGTTTATTATACCACATAGGAGGGAGGTGGATGAATACACTGGAAAGTGTGCGATTCTAATACTCTTTCTACAAGGAGATATTTGTACCATAGGAAGGCACTTGCTCACGCAGGATCCAAGTTTCTAAGTTCTGCATTTTCAGGTTCAGTCTTAGCACCACCCCCCAATCCCATCCCAAATCCTTCCTGTATAAATGGCCTTGATGGTACAAATACAGGTGACTTCAACCAAAATGAAGGCTACCAATCACAGAGCACATAAACATATCAAACACTACTGGAGACTCTGTGTATTTTCTTCAACATCCCAGACAAGTCAGTATGATTTCTCAACTTTTTTTTGGTGAGGAAAGTGAGAATCAGAGAGTTTAAATTAATCTGGGGTCACACAGCCGCTGCCAGAGCTAATCCTTGGCTTTGGCCCAGGTTTGAAGCACGGGCTCTTTCTCTTGCACCGTGCTGCCTCCTTCCCTAGGCCTCTGTCAATCCAGTGATCTGGCACTGAGTTTGCTCTATACCTGCTATGCTGCTCCAAGTAGAGAGCTCTACTCTAGGAGTCTTCCAGGTCACGTTTCCTGCCTTTGTATGCTTCTGTCTCCATTTGAAGCCCAGTGTTCTATCTGCATCATTCACTCATTCAACAAGTTTCTTAAGCATCTTTTTGTCCCAAGTCCTGTGTTGGTTCTGAGGAAACAAAGACAAATGAGACCCAATTCTTATCCTTAGGGAGCTGTCAGTCTAAAGTGAGTCTTTTTAGATGTTCTTAAATAATAATGCAGTAGTTACCAAGACTGGTACCCTTTCTCTCCCTGTGTGTTCTCTGTAGGGCTGATGCAACATCCATGGCTGCCAAACCCAATGAATGGAAAGGTGATGGGCAGGAAGAGCAAAGGATATCTAAAGAGAAGGCAGGGAAAGGAGAAGTTGAATGGGAACAAGTCAAGGGAATGAGACACACCAACATTCCTGTCTCTGTTGCTCTCAGTGGTACCTTGGGTTTCTTTCCTTGTCCAAATACTTGAATCCACGGCAAAATGACACCATTCACTGACTGTGCCTCACACTGCTATTGAGTTCAGAGCATTGCTGGCCACATCTGATGCACAGAAATGGCCTGGTTTTTATTTGGACTCATGACTATGTTGTGTTAGAAACCGAACTCTCCTCTTCTTCTTGCTCCCTAAAGAGCCAGGCTGATAGATCCTCAAGAATTTTCTGAAAATCAAGCCCTCCAGAAAAAAGAAAGTGTGTTGTATTTGTTTTCAGCTTGTTGCCTGATTCATTTTCCTTGATGGACTCATCTACTACTGTTAGCTGTATGGGCACACAGGATCCTAAAGCCCAGAGTATGCACACACTTCACCAGTGGTTCCTACACCAGTGTCATCATCATGACAATTAAGAAGTCATCTGTATAAAACTATGCAGTAGAGATAAAACCAAAACAGACCGAGTCACATCCTTGCCTGTTTTAATTATAACTCTAATTTGGCTGAAGAATGAGGGAAGGTAAACTCAGAAGAGAGAGGTGGCAAGGTAAGGTGATGAAGGGAGAGGAGACAAAGGAGACTTGGTTATGAACAAAGCAACTTGGTTAAAATATGTTTACCATGCAGCAAAACATTGCTTCATGGAATGACGATGGCAGCCCTGCCCACTGCTAAACTACATATGCCAGCAAGAGTATCTCTCTGCCAGTGCTGAAGGCTTTGGTTGCCACTGAAAGTGACAGCCTGCTGGGTGGGAGGAACACACCATGACTTTCTCTGCACACATGGGGCAGGCCATGTTACATTGTTCAGGTTTTGATGTGACAGTCCCAGGTTTTCTCACCATTGGTGGGCACTAAGCAGGCCTTTACACACATGGTTAAAAAATAAAACCCATCATCATATCCGCCACATCTGCCAAATATTATATTTGGTTCTGTAGCAACTCTGAGGTTAAATAGACTACAGAAATCGTTTATATGTAGAACCCAACATCATAGTTCACAACTATGTGCAAGTCACTCTTCACTGGATGAAAAGCAAACGTCTTCTGATCTCTGACACACTGACTCATAACATGGATCAGACTGATCTGAGGTACTGTCAAGAGACACTTCTTGAAAAAAATTTTACGAATGCAGATTTACCATGACCTTTCTCACCAATCAGGTTGGTTCTGAGGCCATGGAAATCATGCCACTTCAGGAACATTTTGTAAGTGTAAATGACTGTTCAATAGATATAGAGGTCTACAGATAAACAAACACCTTTTATTTATTTTTATTTACTTTTCTGACATGGAGTCTTGCTCTGTCGCCCAGGCTGGAGGGCAGTGGTGCAGTCTCTGCTCAACTGTAACTTCTGCCTCCCGGGTTCAAACAATTCTCCTGCCTCAGCCTCCCGAGTAGCTGGGATTATAGGCGTGCACCACCAGGTCTGGCTAATTTTTGTATTTTTAGTATAGACAGGGTTTCACCATGTTGGCTAGGCTGGCCTTGAACTGCTGACCTCGGTCTCCCAAAGTGTTGGGATTATAGGCGTGAGCCACTGCATCCAGCCAAACAAACATCTTTCAAAATCAGCTTATTTAAGTCCACATACTGCTCTTTCTCAGACATTTCCTGAAATGTCACATTGAATAATATCAATCAACAGAGCCCGAATCTCAAGATCACACAAGAATATGTGAGATGCAGTAGGCATGCTCATGGCTCTCCCTCAGGAGACTGAACTATTTTTACAGAGAGGAAGGAGGGGATGTTAAGAAAGGAAGAAGAATGAGTTTGCATGGTGTCATCTGTACTCAGTTCCCTAATCCTCTTTAAAGTCACAACTCTCTATGGATAAGGTCGCCAGCTAGGCTCATGCATGCTCATGACTGCAGCTGGGCCCTGGATCTGACGGAAGCACATCAGCAAACTAAATAATAAAGAAATCCACAGTTTCTTTGCCTGGGGCCCATGGCCAGGTTCCATGGAGTCTTACAACCCAGAAATTATACTTAAAAGTTTTGTGTATATGATTTGTGCATTTTCATAGGCAGAGTCTTTGTAACTTTTATAAGACTCCAAAAAGATGTACAAGGCCCAACAAAGTTTAAGAAGCCTTTTATCAGAAACAGTAACCAGGTGCAAACGGCACTGTACTATGATACTCTTTATTTAATATTCAGGATCCTCTTTGAGGAAGCCAAGGACTCCCTGGTCATCAGCCAGGGTCTTACATCTTCATAAAGCAAAATATAAATCTCTGGTTTTGCCTGTAGAAGATACTATTATTGCAGATACCTACAAATGTGTTTACTTTTTCTGCTTTTTACAAATAAACTGGAATGTACAGTGGAAAGCATATCTTAACATCTGATGTCACCTGTATTTGGTACTATATTCAGAAACTCCTCCACAGGCTGCTTTAATCTAGATTCTGTCTTTCCTCTTTAGGTATAGTGAAAAAATGAAGTTTAAAATCACTGCTTTGCTCCACAGAAAACTGTCACTTTCATAAAGCTGCAAAGTTAGGCAAATGCTAACACTTCAAATAAGATTCTAGGAGCCTGTGAATCATGAGGTATAATAGTAACTATAGATTCCAATGGAATAACGATAGTTAGCAGAGTAAAATATAATGAGGTGAATAGAAATGAGGCGGTTCCCACTGGTTCACAGTGTTTTTACTCTCCAAAAGGAAAAGCAAAAGTAAATCAGATTATAAGCTTCTTTGAACTTCCACTGCTCTCCTGACAATCTGTCTCTCTTGGTCATCTCCAGTCGCAGCAGAGTGTTGTGGTCTCCTACCACCACTATACCACCAGCATAGTGAAATGGTACCAAGTCCCAAATGTCTGGTTAAAGGACCTGAAGTTTCAACCCCTGAACCAGCTTAGAAGGCAAATAGTTGCATTCCATGGAGGAGAACCTCACTCTCAGTGACAACAGCAGGGTGAGGGTGAGGATGGTGGTGGTGGTGATGGGTGAAGGACTCCTTGAGCAGAAAAATAATTAGATTTTTTAAAAATTCACTTTTAAAATTGAACTTGTCAAAGCAAGGGACTGTTTACTATTTATATTGTACTCTATAATTCCTATCTAATTTTGTATCCTGAGTAACTAGCAAAATGCTTAGTATAGTATTCAGTAGGTGCTGAATCTTTTTTTTTTTTTTTTTTTTGAGACGGAGTCTTGCTCTGTCACCCAGGCTGGAGTGCAGTGGTGTGATCTCGGCTCACTGCAAGCTCCGCCTCCCGGGTTCAAGCAATTTTCCTGCCTCAGTGTGCCACCACACCCGGCTAATTTTTGTACTTTTAGTAGAGATGAGGTTTCACCATGTTGGCCAGGCTGATCTCAAACTCCTGACCTCGCTATCCGCCCGCCTTGGCCTCCCAAAGTGCTGGGATTACAGGCGTGAGCCACTGCGCCTGGCCGAATCATTTTTTTAAATTGCATTTTTGCTACTTGCTTTTTTTTGGTCACCATAACTTCTTAGAAAACCACTTGTTCAACTGTGGTGCAAAGGTAAACAGCAGCTCTGCACTGTGACAATCTCTGAATTAGAGTAGTCCAAAATGTGCAAATTAAGTTTTACTATAAATATGAAGCCACCTTTCAGTCCCTGTTTCTATATACTAATGGGGCTTTTACATCTATTTTGAGGAAGACAGAGCAGAAATTTGTTTTTTGGTATCCAACGACAAATTAGGTTAGAAGGCAAATTCAAGCCATGCCCTAAAGACATCCAATAAATGTGAAGGCTGCAGCAAGGAAGGGCACATTTACATTTCCATAGGTTTAGTCAATTTTGCTTCTCATTAATTTAAGAGAGAAAAAAAGAATTACTGGACATTTCTGGGAGATGATATCTTAAAACTCAAGGTCTCTCAGCATGACTCAATCAGCATGAAGCTCTAGGTGAGTTTAATCTTCTTTCTGTTTTTAAACAACTCTGTAAAATCTGAATAGATTTGACTTGCATTTATGGTTGTCCTCATGCTAGCCTGGATCACATAAATATTTAGCAATGGTAAATGCCCAGGAAAACAATCTGGAAGAAATTTGGAAGAATCCAGCTTTCGATTTTGGTTATATAAACTATGGCAAAGATTACATTAAGCAAACACACGTATTAAGGAGGAGTATTTAAATTTTTGGAGGCTTAACGTTTAAATGACACATAAGATAGCATATTCAAAATATTTGGAAGGATGAGCTTTAAGAGAGGAGAGGCAGGAAAGCATGGCTCAGAGAGGATAGAAAATTGCCTGTAGGAATCTACAGCTGGGTACATGTCATGGCTGAGATAGGAGCTCTTCTTCAAATGTAAATGTATTCAATAGTGGAAACAGTGTTTATGTTGAATCTACTAATGCTCCTTTGTCCAGGGAAGCTTCCATCCAATAAATGATCAAGTTATCAACTTCATTTTTGTTGTAGTACAATCATACTCTACATTATGGATACAAAAGCAAAAGGGGATCTCAGATTTCAGGTGGGAGCAATGAACTTCAATGTCAAGTAAAAGGAGATAGAATTTCAATTACCAAAATACACTGGGCCAGGCACGGTGGCTCAACGTCCATAATCCCAGCACTTTGTGAGGCTGAGGCAGGTGGATCACCTGACATCAGGAGTTCGAGACCAGCCTGGCTGACACAGTGAAACCCTGTTTCTACTAAAAATACAAAAATTAGCTGGGCATGGTGACACACACCTGTGATCCCAGCTATTCGGGAGGCTGAGGCAGGAGAATCGCTTGAACCTGGGAGGCAGAGGCTGCAGTGAGCCAAGACTGCACCACTACACTCCAGCCTGGGTGACAAAGTGAGACCTCGTCTCAAAAAAAAAAAACCCACATTGGATATAGATTATATCGTTTTAAGTGTTTGCAAGTGTTGTTTAAAAAGATAACTTAAAATTCAGGTTTCAAGTTTTACCATCTACTCCTACTATGCAAATCTTTTTCTTGCCAACAAGCTAGTTGGGGAAGTCCAAATAAAGAAAGGATGAAAAGATCTTCATCATTCCAGTGGGAAGAAAATACAGGTTGAATATTCCTTATCTGAAATGCCTGGGGCCAGAAGTGTTTTGAATTTTGAACGTTTCCAAATTTTGGAATATTTATGTTATATATACTTACCAGTTGAACAACTCTAGTCCAGAAATCCAAAATGCTCTGAGCATCATGTCTGCACTCAAAAAGTTGCAGATTTTGGGACATTTTGGATCTCAGTTTGGGGACACTTAATCTGTATTTCTTTTTATGCTTCTCTTTACTAAAAAAGGTTACTGACAAATTGAACAGCTTTTGAACCAATATGTGAAACTTGGCAACTGTTCCTGGATGAAGTTTCCAACTTAAAAAGTCATTCATAAGCCACAATTTCACTGAAAATAAAAAATAACTATACTTTAATAAATATTTATTTATGCATCTCCGAGGAACATTATAGATTTAACTCTCATTTTAATTCATTATCCATCTCTATTCTTCACATTGGTGACCTTTACTGGTCTTTTAATGGTGGCTTAGAAGATTATACAATTATTCTCTCAGTGGGCCCACCTCAAAGTGGGATCTGCTGCTAAATAATACTAATGAATTTAAGACCTCCTTCATTATCTTCCATTGAATGATATCCATCATAGAAATCCATAAATAAACACTAAAATAAAAGGGCGACACAAAGTAAAAAGAAATACAAATTAAAACTGAAAGATTTCAAAGGTACAATCAGCCTGTCATGCTTTAACCATAGTGTGGTATGTTCTGAACTTAGGATTTCACTCTTCTTTAGAATAAAAAAAGTATAATACTCGGATTTGTAACTCTAACATTTAAAATTCACCCCTTTGAAGAGATGAATTTAAATTCTATAAGTATGTAAACTCTTGATTATGACCATATCCCATACTTCATTCCATTGATTAGCACATGGCACACTGAGATCAAAACTGTGGGTTCAATTTCCACACAGATCAACTTTGTAACTTTGTATCTTACTGTCAATATAAATCCCCACACACTACCAGAGAAGCAACTTGGAGACAATGCTTTGGAGGCAGACAGACCTGGGCTGGAATTCCAACTTGTCCACTATTAGTCTTGCAAATCTGAATAAATTACTCAAGCATTCTGAGCCTCAGTTTCCTTCTGTAAAATGTAGATAATACCTGTTGCAATACCATTATCTTGAGATAAGTATAAATTGAATTAGGTATAACATGCTTGCAAAGAATTCAGAGCAGTGCCACACATAGGCCCTCGATAGGTTTCAGCAGGTACTATGGGCCCCCTTGCTGTAGGAGGTTAGTGCAGGGCACTGGGTGCAAAATGACATGCAGTGGTCAGAATGCTTGGTCTAGGAAAAAAGACTGCTTATGGATTTCCAACTGACTTTACATACTTTAATAAGCAAGGCCAGTCCTGGATCCTGGGAATCTCTATTATACATTAAACATTCTTACATGCACTTTATTTTGGAAGGGCAGTGACTTTTATTTTACTCTCCACTCAAACCTTCACAAAAATAGCTTTATGACATAGAAACAAGAATGTTATTGCCCTCACATATGAAGCCATTACTATACTTCCCTTGAAACATGTAGGTTATTTATTTCACTCCTTACCTTTTCAATTTTTTCATCCAGCATTCTGAAGAATTCTTGTTGGCTTTCAGAGATGTGCATGCTGAAAAACAAAGGGTAGTTAAGTGCATATTTTAGTGTTTTGCTAAACCTGGTCCCCTCAAAGGAAAAATGCTGAGTCCCCCAACTTTGGGGAAGACATTTATTTATTGCAGACTTTTCCACTGAAATACTCTGAAGTTACATGAAGGATAAACAGTACAGTAATCCTGCAAATGTGTTTCATAATAGTCTATCAGTGCCTATGACTTAAAGGAAGACAATTTCCTTTCAATGTACAGATGCTATTTATAGTAATATTACTGGGAGCTGCATGCCAAATTTTGTCTTCAGATACACATTTGTGATTTTAAAAAAAGCATGAGCAAGCAGCACATGGCATACTTCAACACTGCATTGAAAAGAAAAATAAAAAATAAAATGCATCCTAGTTATTGTATTGAAATATAATTTTACAGAGGTGGTCAGTATCGGCATGATCTCCAGCTGACTAGGGGTGTGGGCCGGTGGCAAACAAGCTGAGGATATACAGATGACCTGATATTACTCCTGAGCACGTTCTGCACTGGTGGCAGCAGATACACCTCTGAAAACACAATTCCATTGGAACATGGGAGGATGCATGTCTGAGTAGCACTTGCTCTGTGTTTCCTGTCCTATGACATTTAACAGCCTTCTTAGTGATACGACTGACAAGGCTGGTGGGGACAAAACAAGATGGTAATGAGAGCAGGGATGAATTACAGATGGGAAGGGCATGGGGCAGTATAGGACTTAGTCAGTCTTAATGGGCCATGGTCTTAATGACAGTTGTTTCTACCTAGCAGATAGCTGTGGGTGTTCCAAGGAGGCGAAGGATGCTGGATAAGAGAGGTTATCACACAGAGTTTTCTTTAGTTACTATCAGTGCCTATGGGTTATCCTGTCTGAGGAAGGGGGTTGAGCTTCTGGAATGAGCTTCTTCCCTTCATATCCAAGTGTGGCGAAGAGCCCATCGGATGTACCCTTTAGCATCACGCCTTGTCCTTTAGGGGCCACAAGGAGGGGCACGAGTGACCTGAAACCCTCCAGGCCTCCTGTGACAGACAATGGGGCCTGAGGCTCAGAGGAGGTTCTCCCCCCTGTATAAAAGCAACATTAAAATCTGTGAGCAATGACATTAACTCAGCTATCAAAGGAAAACAATGTATATAACTGATTCCCCTAATCAACTTTCATGGTTTACAAAGCACTTTCACATATATCATGTAATCTTACTGCCCTTTATCTGATCATTCAAATCAGGTAAACATTTTGTTTGGGAAACATGCCCTCTCTTATTGCAGGTGTGAAAGGCAGAACACAATCTGGGATGATGAGAGTCCATTAAACTGTCTCCTCTCTGTAGGATCCTGGACAGAAAAGTCAGTTTGCATAGCTGAGTTTTCCCAGGTTCCTCACGTTTTCACTGTCTCAAGCACCAAAACATTTTTTATTTGAGCCACGTTGGATATAAATCTTTCTAAATTTCATATTCTTATAATAGAGGATCTCTCTCATAAACATTTCTTTTTTTTTTTTTTTTGAGATGGAGTCTCACACTGTCGCCCAGGCTGGAGTACAGTGGTGCGATCCCGGCTCACTGCAACTTCCGCCTCCCGGGTTCAAGCGATTCTCCTGCCTCAGCCTCCCGAGTAGTTGGAACTACAGGTGTGAGCCACTGCGTCCAGCTAAGTTTTTGTATTTTTAGTAGAGATGAGGTGTCATCACGTTGGCCAGGCTAGTCTCGAACACCTGACCTCAGGTGATCCACTCACCTTGGCCTCCCAAAGTGCTGGGATTACAGGCATGAGTCACTGTGCCCAGCCAGATCTCTCTCTCTCTTAATACAGGTAACTGGATAGACAAGCATATGTATATGTTGCCCCAGAAATGTTGCCCTAGAAAATATTCCAGAGACCTCATAAAAAAAGGCATTTTTAGGATTTGACGTTCATTGTGGAAACTCACTGATTGGAGTTTTTAGCATATACTGCCTTGAATATAGCAGGAGGGCAAAAAATATTTCTTAATTAATTGACAGAGTCCACCTATTTAAGTTCATGTGATTCATGACCCCTTGCTGAAGCAGCAGAGTTTGTCAGCATGGGTGATGTGCAGGGCCTGAGTTCTCATCTATAAAACCAGGGCTGGTCACTGAGGTCCCTTCTACTGTCTATGATTGTCACTAACTTCCATTAGCTCCTTTATTTAAATATCACAACATGAAAACTGTGACATTTGGTCAGTACTCATACATATGCACATGAGCGGTATAAGAGGGGGCATTTTTAAACAAAAGTAACTCTGCAAATGTATCTGCCACCTCTGTGATCAAGAATGCCCTTATCACAGGGTCAGGATCCCTATCAGGGTCTTGAGACCAAAAGTGGTGGCTAAGGACCTCGGGATGCTTAACTTCGGGAAAGCAACCACAAAACTCTCAGTGATTTCAGTTTTGTGTCGTCCCATGATATAGAAATGCTCCTTTTTTTTTTTTTGTCTAAGAACATTAGAACATGCCTGCCTGCCTTTGCCACATTTTATAACTCATGAAGAAGAGTCACATACCAGACTGAATCACTCTCTTGACACCTTGAAGTACAGTGCATGGGTTGTGTTAGAAAAGACTGAATGGAAGGGAGGCTTTGTTATTGTCAAAGACCGATGTACCAGACAGGCTCCTCTAGATAACCTGCATTGTCACTGGAAGTGTGTCAGACATTGCCGGGGAAGCAAATGCCCACACGGGTCACCTGTGCATCGTCTCAGATATGGTGTCATCTGAAAGCAGGAGGCCTTACTCTGCTGTTCTCCATGGGATTGTTTCAGAGAGAAGAAGAGAAATCTCTTCAATAGACAATTTTTATTCTGATGAAATAAAAATTTCCCCATATCAACTGATTCCCGTCTAGATAAACATGGGTCCCCTCTTCCCATGTGGAAGAAACTTATCCACACAGTGGCATGAATACGTGTTTACCTTCAAGAGTACAAACTGCACTGTGGAAAACAGTCCCTGCATAACGACTTGATTCTAAAATCCTTTCTGATGCACAATTTGATGATTGTGAGTGGGGAAGATGAGGAGGAAGAGCTCACTGGCTTTTCTATCTTTTTTCAAGATACTAGAAAGGGATCACTGAATTGTTTATGACTGAAGTTTATAAAGGATGAATAATTGATTCTAAGATTCACTTACAAAAGATTCATTAGCATTCACTTACAAAAGCCTGCACACTGGTACCTGACTTAACCAGTAAGGCTCAACAATTTCAGTAATCCCTATTTCTCTCTAGTAACTCAAACTCAACCTTGGAAAACTCAGTGCACCACTGGAGCACTCCCTGTGGCACTTAGTGCTGGCAAAGCTCTTGTGAGTTAACTCTGCACCCTCAAACACTCTTCTTTCTGAGACTTCTCAGCTTCATGGGACTAGGGATGACAATATGATGGCATCTTAATGCAAAGTAAACAAATTAATGAATGATGGGCAAAATGGGCTTTAGAGTTAAAAGATATGGGGCTTTCACTTTTAGTGTCTTAAAAAAGTAAAATCTACAAATGATAAAAAGCTAAGCACAAAAGTATGAGGAGGCAAAGTCCTAATTCCCTAATACCTCACCCGTGAAGCATGGCAGAATAAGCCACCCTAAAATACGCCCACTTTGGCATAAGGATTATTTTGAGCTAAAGGTAACCGAAAACAGCAGGTGCAGAAGGGGAACTCTGACCTCCTCTTTTCTTCCTGAAAGTAGGAGATGAAACTCCCATATGAACAGGGAGGAGGAAAGAAACACCATGAGGAAAGAAACATTCTCATCACCAGAGACAGGGAGTCAAGGCCAAGAGAATTCTGTACTAAGAGACTTCGTTAAAATAATTTTTTTCTTCCTTTAGTCTCCCCACATATTTCAGGTGCTTTTCCACAACTGTCTCTGTTTGTTCAACCTAGTATACAAATATGTGGGTTTTGTCACTTCTTGGGTCTTCATTTTTCTATAGGGGCTCCCATGTACATGTAGAAATTGATATCTTTTCTCCTGTTAAATCTGTCTCATGTCAATTTAACTCTCAGGTCCAGCCAGAAACCCTGAGAGGGTCGGAGTAAAGTTCTGCCTCCCCTGCAAAAATGAAATGCAATTACCAGGTGGGTCCCTGGTAAATCTCGGCCTGAACACAGTTTTTCCTTCATGATCATCATTATTTTTCAACTGGACCTCAGAGAAGCAGATTCATCCTAACCCTCATTCTGTGACAGACCCCTACTAGTAGTTCATGCACAGCTCACTTTTATTTACGTTATTTTGTTTTTTAAAAGTAGTATAATAAACACCTGTGAAACCAAAATAAAAAACAAAAGCGAAGACCTTGACAACCACCCATAGCTGACTCCATGTGAGCTCCCATCCGTGTGTGTGTTCCCACAACCCGATGTAACTATCACTCCCTCACTTTGCTTTTATATAGTTTTAATGCATCTCTTTGTGTGCCTTTAAAAGACAGACTATTTCAGTTGCTTTCAACTTTATAGAGTGCATGATGTTCTATGTAATCTTTCAGGACTTACTCTTTTCCTGTAATATTAGACAGCTAGGGCCCATCCAATATTGTGCATTGCTGCTGTGCATTTGTTTGAACTGCTGACTAATATCCCATTGTGTGACTATAGTGTAGTGCATTCACGCAGACTCCTGTTAATGGCATTTGTGTTGTTTCTAATATTTAAGGCATTTTTACCAAGTGCCAGACAATGCCACAAGCAGTGGGCATACCCTATTTCATTTGTTCTCCAGCCCCACAAGACAGGACCTTTCACTTCCATTTCTCTCTGAGAAAACTGAAGTTCAAAGACAGTAGATCACTTGACTGATATCAAATTAAAGCATTAAATGAAGGTATGAGGATGACATGCCTTCAATGGTGGTATGAGGATGATCTGCCTTTATGGTATGGGACTGTCCTTCCACTCATGGGGAAAAAGAAGCCTCATCTTATTTTATGCATCAGTACAGTAAATTGATCCCGCATGTCAGCAAGTAGGAAAAGTAAAACTCTTCTCTTGGCCCTCCAGAAAGATTTCTTAATTGAATTCCAGGAATCCAATGTTCTGATTCACAGTTTGAAATACATACACACATGTATGTAATGTGTGTACACACACACACACACACAAGCATACTGCTGTGGGGAAAACAGAATTTTCTCCTCTGAAAGCTTCAGCACAAGCCAGTCTGTGAAGCATGCTGCTTCAGGGTGTCAATGTTAAGTAAGTATTCTTTCAAACAGAAAAGAGAAATTCTCCTCCGTTCAATCTCTCTTTATAACTCTGAGATAAGGGAAGTATTTAAAAATAGCATTTTTCAGATACCCTGGATGATAAGGTGGTTTGGCTGTGTTATCAGATATCTGCTGTCCCCAAAGGCAGATAAAGTAGATGAAAGTGATCAGCAGTGAGGTGGGCTAAGGAGGTTGTGACCATAGCACAACAATTACCTGAGGGTGAAAACATCTGCCGCGTCATTACACTGACATTGTAAATGGTAAGTGGATTTTAACATGTCCAGTTTTCTTTGAAAGTAAAAATTAAAGAGCCCATTACCTACCCCCTGAGGTCTCCTAACTGCGACACCACAGTGGCCATAGCTGCGGTGATTCCACAGACACTGAGCCGGGGTAAAGTGATTATGTATTAGGTAATTTTTGTCACAATTTTCTGGAAGAATCAGAGATAACATACCTTCTTCTGCTTATGATTTTGACTTATGGGGCTATTGATACATATATGTAATAGTCAAATTTATTTTGGGGTAGGGGCGACTGTGTCAAATGTACCAGTGTCATCGGTACTCTCAAGAAATTTGTCTCCATTTAGGTGAAACACCAACAGATTTGTAGCCTCTGGCACAACACAGCCTCTTTGAAGGAGAGGACAGCTTCAAAGTCATACAAAGTACATTTTATCATTAAGGTTAGAGTCAGTTCTAGAACAATCTAGAAAACTACCCCTTATTGTTTTTTAACTTTTGAACGTGCAATGACCTTTTAAATGAAACATTTAGGGATAGTCATCTGTTGGTAATCAACAATCATATTTTCAAGTTTCTACTATAAGTGGGAAAATGTATTAGGTACTCTACAGATCTTCATGTGATATAATCTTTTTCTTCAAGTTAATTTTTTTTCTTTTCTTTTAAACTTTCCAGTTGTGATACACCTAACACACAGAAGA
>NC_045434.1:41273413-41281108 GCF_002776525.5 Piliocolobus tephrosceles | reverse complement strand
CTTTTCTTTTAAACTTTCCAGTTGTGATACACCTAACACACAGAAGACATATAATGTTATTTGTACTTTTTTTTTTTTTTGCAAAATAACAATTGAACATTCATGTAATTACCAGCCAGATTAAGAAATAGAGCCTCTGATTCCATTGTCTTCCATTTGGTCAGAAACAACTAATATTCTGAATTTAATGCCTTTTCATTTCCTTATATATCTTTATTGTTTTACCATATACTAATAGACAATATATGCCTTAGTTCTGCTTTTTTGACTTCATGTGAATGAAATCATATGTAGACATGTACCACTGCTTACTCTACTGCCTCATCCTTACGAGATTCCTCCATCATGATGTGTGTACCTATAGTCACTCATTTTCACTGATTTATAGTATTCCCACAGTTTAGATGCCACAGTTTAGTTACCCATTATATTTTCAATGGACATTTGGGTTTTGCCTTTAAGACCTTTAAGAGCTTCTTAATTTTAATACAGTCATATTAATTAATGATTTTCTCTAAGAACTACATCCTTTGTGTCTTATTCAAAATTCTTCCCTAACTCATGGTCATAGTGATAGTCTTCTCTGTTTTCTTCTAACTGACCTACAAAGTCAGCTTTGTCATGTGTTGTAGGTCTGTTTTCTTTATTCTGTTCTGTTACACCAACCCACACTTTCTCAATTACTAAAGCTTTATATTAGATCTTGATTATCTGGTAGGCAAAATGGAATTCAGTCTGAAAACATTCTTAGCTTTAAAAACAATGCAGTTGTCCCTTGGTATCTGTGAGGGATTGGTTCCACAACCTCCCTGCAGATACCAAAATCTGCAGATGCTCAAATCCCTGATATAAAATGGTACAGTATTTGCATAACCCCCACACATCCTCCCATATACTACTCTAAATCATCTCTAGATTACTTATAATAACTAATGAAGTGCCTACACATCACTTCATTCACATGAATTCAACATAGTACTTGGTGTGCGGCAAGTTCAAATTTTGTTTTTTGGAACTTTGTAGAATTACTAATTTTTGAATATTTTTGATCTATGGTTAGTTGAATCCATAGATGCAGAATCCATGGATATGGAAGGCCAACTACATAAGGAAAACAGAAACTAGAACTTACTTTGCTCTGGGTTGATGAACTAATCCCGGAACCTCTTTATTAGTTTTAAGTCTTACATTTGAGCTGGCACTTTTTTCCTGAAACACATAAACACACACATGTAAAAGACAAGATTAGAATTCACAATTAAACAAGTGTATGAGTTTTCATCACAGAAACGTTCAATCTGTTTGGGGCCCTATACTATGGCTGGTTACCTCACAAGGGCAAAAAAGCCCTTGCAAAGATGACACACAGAACAGGTAGAACCTGCCAAACAGGGAGCATTGCTATGAAAAGCGAAATTAGCTTTATAACAACTGTCACTCTGTTTGGAAAACAATGTGCAGTTAATATTTAATTCTTTAACACTAAATAGTAATGAATGAAAGAACAGAAGATCTAGTATCAAGAGAAACAAAACAGCAGCAATACAATCACAGCCTTTGTTCACTTGCTCAGGTTAACTGACTTCTGAGCAATTTATTTGCAAAAGACAACTGCACTTACTGAGATGTAAAGTTTGCTGAAGGCCCTAGCTGTGACAGGAACAGGAACATGACTAAAACCCACAACAAATGCCGAGATTGAATTCAGTTGAGTTAATACAATTCAATCCTAGCCTGTATTCAAGAAACACTTCTTTGGCTTTTAGCCCGACCTAATATCTTATTCCCAATAACTAGCCACATGGGAAGGAAATACTCTCAAATCTTAAATGCTAGTATATCAGTAAGGACATGATCTCAATGATACTACTGCTCTGTGTTTTTCAACATTATCTTAAAAAGATATTCAAGGTAATTTATAATTTGCTCACGAAACATACCCCTGAAATGAAAGGAAAGACCACTCTGAACCTATGTAACAGGTGACTATATACACTTGAGGAACTTGACATTAAGGCCACAATTAAAGACCAAGTCTAGAGTGAGGAATAAAAACCGCCATGGGCCGATGCAACATTCTCATCACATGCAGAGTGATGTGGGATGACACATAAAAAAGATGGTTTCCAAATGAGCTCTTTTTGAGGTCCTATTTCTCCTAGCACAGCAGAAGCCACCTAAGTCAGTGAAACTCCAATGACTTACACATTCTGGTTGTTTGTTATTAACCATCAAACATGAGCTTATGTGCCTATCATCAGTACTCCAAAAAAAATGTGATTTTGTTTGTGTTCTTTTAGGAAAAGAAACAATCATAAATTTCTTGCAGTCTGTCTTACCTTCTTTACCTTATACTAACTTCAGAATGTTTTCATGAACATCTAAGAAGGATAAAACATATTGTTCGGTCTATTGACGTACGTCAGGGAATAGCACATGAACACTCCTAATCTTTTACACAGCAGGTGGGAGAAATTAGAAAACCTGAATGCACTCACATCAGAAGGTCAAGGCCCATGTCCTTTCTTTACCACATGGGGTAAGAGGCCTGGCACTTCATGGGAGGCACTCAGCAAATACTGGTGAATGAATGAATGATGTCAGCAAGTCATTCACTTGTTTTTAAAATTCAGAGGTAAAAATAGCTCAAATGCAGTCTCTTTGTAGGACTGAAGACATAGGTTCTTTCCAAGTTGGTCCTTTTCTCCTTTAAATCTTAGGTTGTCTTAGATTAAACACTGAAAATGAACAAAACCTTACCCTCTTTCTCTTTCACATAATTTCCACAACTCTTTGAGCTTAAAAGAAATGCACATTGCTGAGGCAGGAAAGTGACTTCTAATTCTAAAAATGCAAAGGATATACAGTGGTATACTATTTATATTCCATTTATTTAACTATACCCTTCAAAATTATGTTGCCTCGGCAAGTCTTTCTTAAAAACCCATTCTGTGGTTGCTAAGTAAGGAACAATCTCCCCAAACAACAGAGGCTCAGTGGACAAGCAGGACTGAGAACAAGCTGGCCCTCAGGAACGCATCTCTCCCAGGAGTGTACTTCTAGGGCCAAAAGTGAGACAGAGGCAACAGGAGGAAAAGCAGTTTTGGATTTCCCATATAATTTCAAAAAAACTTCCTTCTACTATGTATTTACAATGTGTTCGCTCAGTTTCACAAATTTTCACTCACCAAGACCAGTAATAACCACTCACTGAGCACTTACTGTAAGTCAGGCATTATTCTAAGCACTTACACATATTAATTCATTTTAACATTCACAAATATTTCTACATATTAACTCATTTTTATGCCTATAATACCTCTCACAGATGGGTTCCATTATCATCCCCATTTTACAGATGAGGAAGCTGAGGCATACAGAGGTGAAGCACTTACCTGAGACCATACAAGTAATAAGCAGTAGCACGGGGATTTGAACCCAAGCAGTGTGGCCCCAAACTCCATGCTATTCGCTACTAGGCCAGCATTTCTCAAACTTTTTACAGGCAAATGTCACCATGCCTGGCTAATTTTTATATTTTTGTAGAGATGGGGTTTCACCATGTTGGCCAGGCTGGTCTAGAGTTCCCTTACCTCACATAATCTGCCTGCCTTTTACCTATCTCCAAATTTTGACACATTTCATTGTACAACATAAAAAAATCCCATTTGTTAAAATCACCATGAATCTCATCAGAAAACCATTGACGGAAGCTGTCAAGCTCATGGTAGTGAATGTAAGTTTTCCAAACTTCCAGATTTTGCCTAAAGTTTGAATTTTATCAATGGTAAGAGATACTGTCAGTTATTTTTCTTGAAGTGTCAGGCTCTCTTATTCTTTTTTAAGAAAATGATTTACCAAATACCAGGTCTGAATATCCATAATTTATCTGCCAGAGATCCATATTTTTAAAATAGAGATGATGTCCCATAAAAAACAATTCCTAGTGCAGCTTTCAACTCAATAGACTACGGAGGTGCTTTTCTCCATGATAACCATCTAACTTGGACATGCAGAAGAAATGCTTTATGCATACTTCCCATTTCATCACACAGGCTATTAAAAAGCTATGCATCCAAAGTCTCAGGATACAAAGTCAATGTACAAAATCAATGTAAACCGTGGCCGGGCACAGTGGCTCATGCTTGTAATCCTAGCACTTTGGGAGGCCGAGGCAGGCAGATTATGTGAGGTAAGGGAGCTCTAGACCTGTCTGGCCAACAGGGTAAAACCCCATCTCTACAAAAATATAAAAAATTAGCCAGGCATGGTGACATGTGCCTGTAATCCCAGGTACTCGGGAGGCTAAGGCAGGAGAATCGATCATGACCTGCACTCCAGCCTGGGCAACAGAGCAAGACTCTGTCTCAAAAAAAAAAAAAAAAACCATAAAAAAACCCAAAAATCACTAGCATTCCTATACACCAACAACAGTCATGCCAAAAGCTATTAGGAATGCAGTCCCATTCACAACACACACACACACACACACACACACACACACACACACACACACACAATACCTAGGAATACAGGTAAGCAGGGAGACGAAAGATCTCTACGAGAACTACAAAACACTGCTCAAAGAAATGAGAGATAATACAAGTGGAAAAAACATTCCACGCTTATGGATAGGAAGAATCAATATTGTTAAAAAGGCCATACTACCCAAAGCAATTTATAGATTCAATGCTATTTCTATTAAACTACCAATGTCTTCACAGAACAAAAAAAAAAACTATTTTAAAATTCATATGGAACAAAAAAAAGAGTCCAAATAGCCAAGGTTATCCTAAGGAAAAAGAACAAAGCTGCAGGCATCACGCTACCCAACTCTATGCTACAGGACTACAGCAACCAAAACAGCATAGTACTGGTACAAAAACAGACACATAGACCAATGGAACAAAATAGAGAACCCAGAAATAAGGCTGCACACCTACAACTATCTGATCTTTGACAAACCTGACAATAACAAGCAAGGAATAAAGGATTCCCTATTCAATGAATGGTGCTAGAATAACTGGCTAACCATATGCAGAAGCTTGAAACTGGACCCCTTCCTTACGCGATATACAAAAATGAACTCAAGATGGATTAAAGACTTAAATGTCAAACCCAAAACTATAAAAACCCTGGAAGACAACCTAGGCAATAGCATTCTCGACATGGGAATGGACAAAGATTTCATGACAAAGACACCAAAAACAACTGCAACAGGAGCAAAAATTGACAAATGGGATCTAATTAAACTAAAAAGCTTCTGCTCAGCAAAACAAAATGAAACAAAAAACAAAAAACTATCATCAGAATGAACAGACAACCTACAGAATGGGAGAAAAATTTTGCAAACTATGCATTTGACAAGGTCTATTATCCAGCATCAATAAGGAACTTAAACAAATTTACAAGAAAAAAAACCCCAAGCAACCCCCATTAAAAAGTGGACAAAAGACATGAACAAACACTTCTCAAAAGAAGGCAGACATGCAGCCAACAGTCGTATGAAAAAAAGCTTAACATCACTGATCATTAGAGAAATGCAAATCCAAACTACAATGAGATACCATCTCATATCAGTCAGAATGGCTATTAAAAAGTTGAAAAATAACAGATGCTATTGAGGTTGTGGAGAAAAAGGAACACTTATACACTGTTGGTGGGAGTGTAAATTAATTCAACCATTGTGAAAGACAGTGTGGCAATTCCTCAAAGATCTAAAAACAGAACTACCACTTGACCCAGTCATCCCATTACTGATTATAAACCCAAAGGAACATAAATCATTCTATCATAAAGACACATGCATGCACATGTGCATTGCAGCACTACTCATAATAGCAAAGACATGGAATCAACCCAAATGCCCATCAGTGGTAGACTGAATAAAGAAAATGTACATATACACCATGGAGTACCATGTAGCCATAAAAAAGAATGAGGTCATGTCCTTTGCAGGAACATGGATGGAACTGGAGGCCATTACCCTTAGCAAACTAACAGAGGAACAAAAACCAAATATCTCATGTTCTCAATTATAAGTGGGAGCTAAATAATGAGAACACATGGACACATAGGGGGGAACATCACACACTGGGACCTATTAGAGGGTAGAAGGTGGGAGGTGGGAGAGGATCAGGAAAAGTAACTAATGGGTATTAGACTTAATACCTGGGTGACAAAATAATCTGTACAACAAACCCCTATGACATGCATTTACCTATATAACAAACCTGCATGTGTACCCCTGAACTGAAAATAAAAGTTAAATAAAGGTATGCATACAAACCACAACATTTTATAAACTAAATAATTTTTACTGCTTCATTGAGGGCACTCCTACGTGAAAACAGCGGTGGAGAATACAATGACTACTAATAAGGTTTGATGCCAATGCCTGGGTTTAGGCTAAGGCACCAGCAGTTTACCTTACTGTTGCCATTGCAGCATCAGTGCATACGTTAACACCATGAAAAAGGCAAACAGCCTCTTAGTATCATTAGGAAAATGGCTTCAAGAACTCCCTGACAAAGTCTCAGGGACCCCCAGACCACACTTTGACCATAGCGCTTCTCTATTTCTTTTGCACAGAAAAGAACTACTAATTATTTAATTATGCTACGTGCCTTATTTTTAAAAACAAATATTTAACAGCCTTATGGGGGTAAAATTTACATTCTATAAAATTCTCCCACTATAACTATATGATTAAATGATTTTAGTAAATCTATAGAGCTATGCAGTCATCACCACAATCCAGTTTCAACACAGTGCCATCATCCCAGAAAGCTTCTTTATCACCATTTACAGGTCATCTCTGCTCTCATTCATAATGCTGGGCAACCACAGATCTGCTTTCAGTCTCTAGAAATTTGCCTTTCCTAGATTCATATCATGAAATCACACAATATTTAGCCTTTTTGCCTAGCATTTTTCACTTGGCATAATGTTTTTGAGATTCATCCAAATTGTAGCATATAATAGTATTTTATTTATTTTCATTGCTAAATAATATTCCAATGTATGGATACAACACATTTTGTTCATCTCCCCATCCCTTGAGGGACACTGACACTGTGTTCAGTTTGTGGTTATTATGAATAGCAATGTTATGAACATTCGGATAGAAGTCTTTTTGTAGACATGTTTTCAATTCTCTAAGGTAGATTCCTAGGAGTAGAACTGCTAGATTACATAGTAAGTTTATGTTTCATTATTGAAGACATTCCAAACTGTTTTCCAAGGCGGCTGCACCATTTTATATTCCCATCAACAATGCACAATGGCTGTCGTTTCTCCACATCTGCACCACCAACACTTGGCATTGTCTTTTCAACTATCGTCATTCTAGGTAGTGTGTAGTGGGATCTCATTGTGGGCTTTATTTATTTGAAAAACATGATTTTTTAAAGCTTGTTATATTGGTGTATCCTCCAGAAAATCCGCCTCGGGAGCATGTGTATACTTACTGGTTGGCTGCATTTGCATAAAGAAGTCCGTTTTACATTTGTTAATAAACATTTAACTTCTACTTTGGGATTTGTTTGTTGGGAAAGGGTAGGTTTAAAGAGACCTGCAAAGAAGAAGAGGAAGAAGAGGAAGAGGAAGAAGAAGAAGAAGAAGAGGAAGGAAGAAGGAAGAAGGAAGAAGGAGGAGGAGGAGGAGGAGGAGGAGGAGGAGGAGGAGGAGGAGGAG
>NC_045434.1:41258642-41273403 GCF_002776525.5 Piliocolobus tephrosceles | reverse complement strand
AGGAGAAGGAGAAGGAGAAGAAAACAAACCAACAGGGCTGGAAGGAGGAGGAAGGAGAAAGTGGTGGGAGCAGTGAGACATGCAGTTCACTATCAGAAGCAGCTCAGATGGAGCAGACCCAGCAGAGGGGGCTGAGAGCCAGGCAATAGCTGAGGTGCTCCAGAAATAAGAAAAGAGAATTAAATTGCGAGATGACAGATGAAGTAACTAAGACATTGTTTCCCTTAGCCAGAAAAAACTATTTTGATGGTATTTGACACTTGTGAGCTAAGTACTCTCCTTAAAATAAACTGAGACCAACTGTGACTAAGATAAAGGCTTTTGACAGGGTCTCCACAGGCAGTTCGTTTTTCATCAGTCATCCACATTTGAATCAGAACCATCTGGGATGTGTGTTAAAATAGAGTTTCCCAGGCCCCACTCAAGACATCTCAAGTGGGAGTCTGTGGAAGTGAAGCCCAGGAATCTGCATTTCAACAGTCTTAGGTTATTCCTCACTGAAAAAAGTTTGAGAACTTCTATTTCAGAGGAAAGATCCTTTACACTTAGTATTTCCCCATTTGGCTCTCTATGGCGCCAGCTTTCAACCCAAGCCTTGGGGCTCTGTGAAGCTGCCTCAGGGTCGACAGGGAGACCCACCAGACCAGCAAAGTCTTTTAACTTTTTTATTATTAATATTTAGGGGCTCCATCAGTTGGGAAAAACATCCATTTCTCAAAAATGTTTGCAAACTGCTGTCAGGTAGTGACAGATTTATTTAAACAGCAAATCAAACAAGTTTTTCCTTTGCTTGGAGTAATTTTATTTCTTTATGAATAGAATATACTTGTCAGTGTCTAGAGTAAACTGATCATTCTCTTCTTAGTTTCTCTGATGCTGACGACAGTCAAACTCACTGTACTTATGCTGTTGTCGCGAGCTTCCCAATCCCTTATTCCCTTTGGTATCTCCCAAAGGGAAAGTAAGAATACCAAGAAGATCTTCTTTAAAACATTACTGCCCGGGCACAGTGGCTCATGCCTGTAATCCCAGCACTTTGGGAGGCCAACGCGGGTGGATCACCTGAGGTCAGGAGTTTGGGACCAGCCTGGCCAACATGGTGAAACCCCATCTCTGCTAAAAATACAAAAATCAGCCAGGCCTGGTGGTGTGTCCTGTAATCCCAGCTACTCGGGACACTGAGATAGGAGAATCTCTTGAAACTGGGAGGCAGAGGTTGCAGTGAGCTGAGATTGAACCATTGCACTCCAGTCTGGGGGACAGAGGAAAATTCCGGCTCAAAAAAAAAAAAAAAAAAAAAAAAAGAAAAACCCAAAAGAAATTCCCTCAAACCTCACTTTCTTCGTTCTGAAGGGAACGACACCCATGTTCAGGATGCCGACTGAAAGCACTGCCTGCAAACGAATGGAACTGCTTTTCTCCTATCACTTCTTTACCTTTTTTATCCCACTTAGTCTAAGAAAGCTGTTGTCCTGTAAGGTTCCCTTTGCAAATTGGTTCTGAATTGATAGTGTGGAAAGGAATCTGATTTTCCTTTTCTGGGTCCAGCAATAGGAAGTTTGTCTTACAGAGAAATCTCAGGGGCCAGATGGATGCTGGAGGCCTAGAGAAAAGTAGTGAGGATTAGAGTATCGGCTCCTGGGACGGCTAATGAGTGCCCTACACAGAGAGGAGACACAAAAGAACTAAATTGGGACTCTCAAAGGGTGTGCCCTGCCCACAGACTGTGAGCACGTGTGTGTACATCTGCACAACTGCATTTCAGAAGCACATGAAAACTAGAAAAAATACTTTGACAACTAGAAGCAAGAGATTTGTGGGGAAGTACACACACATTTAAAAAATTTGGCTATAAAATAAATAATAATTCTAGCTTTGGGGGAGTAACCCATAAGATGTAATCTCTAAGAAAACAATCCCATTTGATGTCTTATACTTGATTTATCAAGCAGTATTAACATGAGATAGGACACTGTTTCCTTCAAATACAAAGGAATTTTATCTTGTCTTCTGAATGATGGTGATCAGAGAAGCCACCTTGACTCAGAATTTTGGGATGTTTACAAGCGAAAAGGGCCAAGCTGCCAGATTCAACTATTAACTCAAGCCACCATCATCAATACAACTACCTAAAGTCAACACTTCCATTACAATTACCTGTCCACAGAGATTACTGGAGTTATTAGTATTTTGTTACAATTATTTAGTAGTAATAAAATCGGCATGTAAAGTCTCAGCCTTTTGGAAGTCATTTTTCTATAGATTAAAATATAGTCATGTATCTCATTTTATATCAAACAAACATGAAGTGGGGCAAATCAGTTTTAAAGTACCTAGCATTTTTCACAAAGTTGCTTTTCAAGGTAGACTGCAAACATTTACAATCTTAAAAAAGTAAACAGAGTTGTAAAAAATTGCTCAGAACAGATTTAATTGCATACCAACAAATTTTTTAAAAGTCATTAAGTCACCATGTCAAAAATTAAAATAAACAAGCTATGATATAAATTCCACTGGGAATGATAACATAAGGCTGTTTCGAAAAGATAATATATCTCCAAGATTTTCAAAAAAGTATTATATACACACACAGAAAATCAACGAATTTGGAAGAACCACGTTCAATTTTTATCCAGAGTGTTTTTATCAGTCAGGATAGGGTAGGTTATGCTATAGTAAAAAATGACCCCCAGTATTATTATTATTATTATTGTTTGGATACAGGGTCTCCCTCTGTCACTCAGGCTGGAGTGCAGTGGCATGATCTCGGCTCACTGCAACCTCCGCCTCCCAGGTTCAAGCGATTCTCCTGCCTCAGTCTCCTCCTGAGTGGCTTGGATTACAGGCGCATGCCACCATGCCTGGCTAATTTTTGTATTATTAGTAGAGATGGGGTTTCACCATATTGGTCAGGTGATCTGGAATTCCCAACCTCAGGTGATCCACCTGCCTTGGCCTCCCAAAGGGCTGGGATTACAGGCATGAGCCACAGTGCCCAGCCAATATTAATTATTTATCTCCTGCACACGCTACACGACCAGCACAGGCTGCAGGATGGCTCTGCTTAATATAACCACTCAGCGACTTGGGTTAATGGAGGCCCCATGTCAACAGGTGCTTTTATAATCACCATGGCTGGAGTTCAGCAAGGGTTACATGTTCCTACTTACTTGGCCAAAGCAGGTCGCAGGACCACATCTAAATTCAAGAAAGTGGAAAAAAAAAAAGGGGGTTTTCAAAAAAGTTCATGGAAAATGTGTATTATGAAAAAATTATGCATGGATTTCAAATTTTTTTCCACCAAGATAAATTCATACTGACTAGTTATAACATGTTTGAACAGAATCTAGTTCAAGGCACTAAAAAGGATAAGACATCAGTTTGAAAACAGCCCCTATCAGAGCAATATGAATTTTACTAAAACTGAAGCAAGAACAAACAACAAATTTATGGTGAAGCATAAGTGGAAGAATGGTGAAATAATTGATGCTTGATGAAAAGTTTATGGGGACAATGACCCAAAGAAATCAGCAGCTTACAAGTGGATAATTCATATTAAGAAGGGATGAGATGATGTTGAAGATGAAGCCCACAGGGGCAGACCATCCACATCAATTTGCAAGGAAAAAATCAATCTTGTTCATGCCCTATTTGAGGAGGACCAATGATTAACAGCAGAAATAATAGTCAACATCATAGACATCTCAATTGGTTTAGCTTATGTAAGTCTGACTAAAGAATTCAAGTTGAGTAGACTTTCCATTTGATGGGTGCCAAAACTGTTGCACCCAGATTAGCTGCAGACAAGAGCAGAGCTCTCAATGAAAACTTTAAATAAGTGGGATCAAGAACCTGATCCCTGTTTCCTGAAAGGATTGTAACAGGAGATGAAACATGGTTTTACCAGTACAATCCTGAAGACAAAGCACAATCAAAGTGATGGCTACTAAGAGGAGGAAGTGGTCTACATAAAGCAAAAGTGAACCAGTCAAGAGTTAAGGTCATGGCAAAAAGTTTTAGGGATGTTCAAGACATTTTGCTTGTTGACTTTCTGGAAGGCCACAGAATGATAACACCTGTTTATTAGGAGAGTGTTTTGAGAAAGTTAGCCAATGCTTTTGGAGAAAAATGCCCCAGAAAGCTTCACTAGAAAGTCCTTCTCCACCATGACAAGGCTCCTGCTCATTCCCCTCATCAAGCAAGGGCAATTTTGCAAGGGTTTTGATGGGAAATCATTAGGCATCCATCATACAGTCCTGATTTGGCTCCTTCTGACTTTTTGTTTCCTAATCTTAAAAAATCTTTCACACAAGGAGTAATCTCTATTTTAAGAAAATCTTGGGCTGGGCACAGTGGCTCATGCCTGTAATCCCAGTACTTTGGCAGGCCGAGGCAGGTGGATCCTGAGGTCAGGAGTTCGAGATCAGCCTGACCAACATGGTGAAACCCCGCCTCTACTAAAAATACAAAAATTAGCCGGATGTGGTGGCAGGTGCCCGAAATCCCAGCTACTCGGGAGACTAAGGCAGGAGAATCACTTGAATTCTGGAGGTGGAGGCTGCGGTGAGCCGAGATCATGCCACTGCACTCCAGCCTAGGTGACAAGAGCGAAACTCTGTCTTAAAAAAAAAAAATTAAAAAAAGAAAAAAAAAGAGAAAATATTGATGGGATGCTGAGGTGGGAGGACTGCTTGAGCTCAGGAGTTCAAGACCAGACTGGGCAACATGGTGAGACCTTGTCTCTTAAAAACAAACAAACAAACAAACACCCAGCTTATATTGAAAAAAAAAAAAAATCTTTAGCTCAGGTGCAGTAGTTCATGCCTATAATCCCAGCACTTTGGGAGGCTAGGGCAGGCAGATCACTTGAGGCCAGGAGTTTGAGACCAGCCTGGCCAACATGGTGAAACCCCATCTCTAGTAAAAAAAAAAAAAAAAAAGAAAAAGAAAAAAATTAGCCAGGCATGGTGGTGCACTCCTGTAGTCCCAGCTACTCAGGAGGCTGAGGCACAAGAATTGTTTGAACCCAGGAGGTGGAGGTTGCAATGAGCCAAGATGGTGCCACTGCACTCCAGCCTGGGCAATGGAGTGACTCTGTCTCAAAAACAAACAAACAAACAAACAAACAATCTTTAAAGGGCACCCATTTTTATTCAGCTAATATGTTAAGAAAACAAAAAAAAAAATGTGGCACATATACACCATGGAATACTATGTAGCCATAAAAAAGGATAAGTTCAGGTCGTTTGTAGGGACACAGATGCAGCTGGAAACCATCATTCTCAGCAAACTATCACAAGAACAGAAAACCAAATACCTCATGTTCTCACTCATAGGTGGGAATTGAACAATGAGATGACTTGGACACAGGAAGGGGAGCATCACACACCGGGTCCTATTGTGGGGAGGGGGTAGGGGGAAGGGATAGCATTAGGAGATATACCTAATGTAAATGATGAGTTAATGGGTGCAGCACACCAACATGGCACATGTATATATATGTAACAAACCTGCACGTTGTGCACATGTACCCTAGAACTTAAAGATAATAATAATAATAAAAAAGAATTAAATAGGTAACTTGAATAAGTGTTAAGATCAAATAATATATATACACTTTATAATTTATAAAAAAAACAAAAACAAAAACAAAAAAACAAAAAAAAACTGCATTGATATAGTTAAATTCCCAAGACCTTCAGTTCTTCTTTTTTTTTTTTTTTTAACCTTCACAAGAGGATGGATGCCAGGTCGTCAGTTCTTTAAGGATGGACTAAATGACAGATATAATTGCTTACAAAACTGTCTCAAACGTGACAGAGCTTATGTTGAGAAAGTTGAGAAAGTTTACATTTTTATTTTTTAATTCCATTTTACCATGAATTTTTTGAAGCCCCTTTATACAATCCTACTGTTGTGCTTGGAAGGAGGAGAATTGGAATATTTATGAATAACTTTAATAACTACCATAATGCTAATTAATAAAATATGAATGTACTCTTGAACACAGAACTATCTAACTATCTAACTATCTAAGATTAATCATAGAGGTCTCCTCTTATTAGTAGTCTGATATGCAACTCTGTCAAGTATCTTATTTGTTACGAACATATGCGTATTTCACAGAAATATAGAAAAAGCTATATTGATAATTTAAACTGGGCCAAAATGCCACTTGGAGCTTAAACTTCAAAACAAACTAAAAGTACTTGATTAGCTTACTGTAGTGGAACAGGACTAGTCAATTATGCTAAATGCCACTTGGACACAATAAAATAGAAGAGAGACAAAATCTGTGGTTTATACCCCAGAAAGCTGCATACATACAACCCTGCCTTGTTTTCTCCATTTCTCATTTCTCCTCTCCGATTATCAAATGAGACAAGACACATGTGAATGGGAATCACATTCACTGTGATTCAAAATAAGACCAAAGATCTTAGGAATTCAACTATTAACTATGCCTGTTGCCTGGTGCCCAGGAGACTGCATTTAAGACCTGACTACTGGCCGGGCGTGGTGGCTCACGCTTGTAATCCCAACACTTTGGGAGGCTGAGGTGGGCGGATCACGAGGTCAGGAGTTCAAGACCAGCGTGACCAACATAGTGAAACCCTACCTCTACTAAAAATACAAAAAATTAGTTGGGCGTGGTGGCAGGCGCCTGTAATCTCAGCTACTCGGAGGCTGAGGCAGTAGAAATGCTTGAACCCAGGAGGTGGAGGTTGCAGTGAGCTGAGATGGCACCACTGCACTCCAGCCTGGGTGACAGTGCGAGACTCTGTCTAAAAAAAAAAAAAAAAAAACAAAAACAAACAAAAACAAACAACAAACAAAAACCTGACTACCACAAAATAAAATAAACATGCTTTAAAACTAGATTTTTCTGGTAGATAAAAATATGGCCAGAAAAATAAAATTACATTGATAAAAGTTAACAAAATATTGTAACAAAGAAATGTATCATCCATCATGTCTTTGATATTTTAACAAATAAAACCCACCATTTGCGCAGAATTGCTGAACTTTTTCTGTGACTAACCAAAACCTTGCCAGTTTTTTTTTTCACTAATTGAGAAACTGCACATATCAAAGCTAAAAACAAAAAGTTAAATGATCTAGTTTTCCTTAAAGGCAGATCATTTTTCTCACACTCATTGTGCCATAGAAGCCAGCCAAAAATTAAAATCAGACTCCAGACTTCCTGAACGAGCTGGACACACCCACAACTCTCTTTAATCCCAAAACTGTCAGTGCTCAGAAAATCTGCTATATTATTTTCCTATTGCTGCTATAACAAATTAACACACATTCAGTGGCTTAAAATGACATAGATTTATGACGTGACACTTCTGGAGGGCCGCCTTCCTTCTGAAGGCAACAGGAGAGAAACTGTTTCATTGCCTTTCTAGCTTCTACACATTACCAACCCGCCTCAGTCCATAGCTCCTTTCTCCATCTTCAACATCAGCAATGTAATAGATCTTCTCTCTCCAATCTCTGCTTCTGTTATTACATCTTCTTTCTCTAACTCTGATTCTCTTGCTTCCCTCTTGTAAGAATCCTTGTGATTATACTCAAAGCATTCGAGATAAAGCCAAGATCCCTAGTTTCATCACATCTGTAAAGTGTCTTTTACCATGTAAAATAACATATTTATAGGTTCCGTGGATTTGGATGTGGACATCATACTTCAGCTTACCACAGTCTGCCCTCTGGACTGTAAAGATTCACACCCACCCCACATGCAAAATGCATTCATCCATCCCAAGGCCCCCAAAAGTCTCAACCCATTTATAGCATCGGCTTGGCTCCTGGCTGGAGTACAGAGTGCAGGCCGGCGGGGGATGAAGCTGAGCCGTGCATCTCTGCCAGATCCCCAGGGCCTTGCAAAACAAATTAAGGATTTGTGGTTTCATTTCAAAAGTCATGGGGAGAGCCTCTGAAGGGTTTTAAGCAGGAAAGTCACAGGAGTGGATCTGAGTTCTCGAAAGCCCACTCTGGCAGCAGCACGCGTGAGAGCTGGAGGTAGGGAGCCTGCTGCAGTAACCCTGGAGAGGAAAACAGGGTGGTCTGGTTAGTTGAGCATTGCCATAGACAGTGACTGCACAAGGGCGGGCCTGAAGCTGGGTGGTAGCGGAGGCTTGAGAGGTCTCTGGACAACAGAGGGAGAAGAAATTTCAGTTGGCCAGGGCAATGCAGAGGGCAGTGCCAATGAGGACAGAGCAGAGGAACTGGCAAGACAGCGAGAGGATAGAAGGTTCTGAGAACTGTCTATTCTGTAGCAGTTAGGACTCCTTCACTCGAAAGTCACAGAGGCGGGGCACGGTGGCTCCCGCCTGTAATCCCAGCACTTTGGAAGGCGCAGGTGGGTGCATCACCTGAGGTCAGGAGTTTGAGACCAGCCTGGCCAACATTGGGAAACCCCATCTCTACTAAAAATACAAAAATTAGCCGGATGTGGTGGCGCATGCCTATAATTCCAGCTACGCAGGAGGCTGAGGCAGGAGAACTGCTTGAACCCAGGAGGCGGAGGTTACAGTCGGCCGAGATTGTGCTACTGCACTCCAGCCTGGGTGACAGAGTGAGACTCTATGTCAACAACAACAACAAAAAAAAGTGACAGAAACTCAACTTGTTTTACCTCTGCAGAAAAGTGATACATTGGTTTACGTAACAATGAAGCTGAGCAGGCTTGGGCCTGGCTGAATTCAGGGAGTCAAGCAATGCCCTCTGTCTCCCTGTCTCCCATTCTTTTTGTTTTTTTTTTAGTCTTTGAGGCGGAGTCTTGTTCTGGCGCCCAGGCTGGAGTGCAGTGTCGTGATCTCAGCTCACTGCAAGCTCCACTTCCCAGGTTCACGCCATTCTTCCGCTTTCAGCCTCCTGCGTAGCTGGGACTACAGGCGCCCGCCACCAGGCCCGGCTAATTTTTTGTATTTTTAGTAGAGATGGAGTTTCACCGTGTTAGCCAGGATGGTCTCGATCTCCTGATCTCGTGATCCGCCCGTCTCGGCCTCCCAAAGTGCTGGGATTACAGGCTTGAGCCACTGTGCCTGGCCCCTGTCTCCCATTTTTTGTTTGTCACCTTGATTTCATTTTTTTTCATGACCTCCTGGCAACCCCAGATTCAATCCTTCCACTTCTATGGCCCAACAGGCAAGAGAGTCTTCCTGTTTGTATCAATTACAAGCATCCCAGGGAAACACTGGTTAGCCTACCTGTAGTCAGGCGCCTACACTGTGTGAAGGGGTTAGGGAGTTTCTTAGCAGGGGTCAGGGAGTTTGCTAGGAGAATAGAAGCCATAGCTAAAACCTCTCTAATTCATCTGGTATGAACTCTTTGTATTAAAATTTTTTTCTATTAGTATATATAGATATAAAGTGTATGGATTCTGTTGCATGTATTATGATTTTTTTAGTGTTTTTTGTTTTGTTTTGTTTTGTTTTTTACCTTTTTGTGTTTTCACATACAGGGGTTTTAAGTTTTTCACTAATGGAAAAAATGGATTGTTGTCATGTATTACTTCTTCCAGCACTTCTATGATTAGTTCTGGTTAACTGTAAATTTAGGTCCTTACTCATACACCCTTTTCCATACCCCTCTGCAACCTCTTCCCATCAGAAGTCAGAGTAAATGAAGGGAAGTCAATATTTTAACAGTGTACCCCTTCACCTTCTTGGCTTTTCAGCTAATACAAGTGTCATATCTGTCGTGCTATAATTATTTTACAATGTAGAGGCAGTCACTAGACTTCTACATACAATCTGAACAGTCAATAATCAAATCTGGCATTGTTCTATTTCTGAGGTACTTTTAGGCCAAGGCTGCTAGGAAGAGACTGGTTGTAGCTAGAATTTGGGTTAAAAATGTTCTTCAAAATTGAAATACGGTATTTAGGCAACAGAGACTAAGCGCCATTCTTTTTTTCTCCCTTCTTTCCTTTTTGAGAAACGGACTGCTGGAAATATCTTCATTCTAAACTCTGCAAACAGAATTGATCCTGTAGTCCTTTAAAGTGGTGTGTTCAGCCCAAAGTTTCTTCATTTGCGTATCTGTTCGGCCTTTTAGAAGCTTTCTTAAAAACTCCCATACTATCTTTCTTCACACTTGCCCTCAAATTTGCTGTATATTCCCCTAAGACACCCGAGCCAAGCTCATCCTGTGGATGCGGGATAGTGACAAGACTGGGCCCTCCGCAGCCTGACAGGGACCGCAGCTTGTCAGGGACAAAGAGTGAGAACAAATGACCCACGTCCCCTGCTGCTCTCATGGCTCTTCCCTCTGAGGCTCTTTCACTAGGAGGCTTTCAAATTAAGGTTTCATTAAATATATAATAAGCACATTCTCTCCATTCTTTTCACGCCCTCTAGGTCCTGCTAGGCAAATGAGTCTTAAGAGCCAGTTTCCTTTTGCCCTTATTCCTTGCCTCTCCACTTCAGTGAAAATCTTTTCCTACTTGAGTAAAAGGCAAAGAAAAACACAGTTAAAGAACATGATTAAAAGCTTTAATGAATCATACAGGTCTGAATGTAAAGTGGTTCCTGTCTTTCCAATGAGATCCTCAGAAATGTGTCTTGGCAAACATAAATACATAATCCTTTAGGGATGTGGTTGAAACCTTCAGTTGACTACTTACATGGTTTGTTAATTCAGTGACATATATATATTTAAATTCATATATTATGTAAAAATCATATTTAGAAGTATTACTTTTTCCATATGCACATTTCATGAAACAATTTAAACTTTTCAGATGCATCTGACATCAGAGTTTTCACAATCACTTAGAATCACAAAATGTTTGAGTCTTCTGATGTTTCCAAAGCATATATTATCTTCATTTCTTTTTTTTTTTTTGAGATGGAGTCTTGCTCAATTACCCAGGCTGGAGTGTAGTGGCACAATCTCAGCTCACTGCAACCTCCACCTTCTGGGTTCAAGCAATTCTCCTGCATCAGCCTCCCGAGTAGCTGGGATTACAGGCGTGCACCACCACGCCCAGCTAATTTTTGTATTTTTTTTTTTTTGGTAGAGACAGAGTTTCGCCATGTTGGCTAGGCTGGTCTTGAACTCCTCACCTCAGGTGATCTGCCTGCCTCAGCCTCCCAAAGTGCTGGGATTACAGGCATGAGCCATGGTGCCCGGCCTATCTTCATTTCTACTTTGAAGTAAGATGCAGTTTGAATTTTTTATTTATTTTATTTTCAATTTTTTAAAGATTTCAACTTTAATTTATATTCAGGGGGTACATGTGTAGGTTTGTACCAAGGATATATTGCTTGATGCTGAGGTTTGGGGTATGAATGAACCCGTTATCATTTTTAATTCCAGGCCACCAATACTCCACATTATTCACTATTTACCATATTATTTTTTCAAAGTAACTGTTAACCCTTTTCCTGTTTAGAAAAAAAAAAAAGTGAAGCTCGCTGCCAGCACTTACTTAATTTTACGTAAACATGCTCTTTGAGGCTGAAGCAAATCTGACTTTCAATGTGAAAATAAAATATACAAACAGTTTTTGGAGTTATTTCTAAACCGGACTAACATCAGAATCATCTGAATCATCAGAAACGTCTATTTCAGAAAAATCGGATTCATCAAATGAATCTTCGGCCAAGAACTCTTCGAGAATGATGTTAATATCACGCGTAGGAATGTTATGTTTTCTAGGACTTAACATTTTCAGTGATTGAGAATTACTGTATTTTGTAAATGGAAATACCACTACTAAAAACGGAATGCTATGAATAGAACAATATCTTTTGTTTCCAAAGTCGATATACTAGTGTGATATGAAAATAACATTAAAAGAGATATTGCATGGTGAAAGTTATCTTGGGGTGAACGCTGCCGCTGCAAGTGCCATCAGTGAGTATTCTCAGGGCAAATGGAAAAAGGTAAAAGGCTGTTTACAATGACACACAGCAATACTGACTACATTAAAATAGCTTTTTTTCCCTCCATTAGAAACAAAGTTGATTCTGACAGAAGATCTCTGCAATCATCCAAAGTGGTCATGGACTGAGAGAGTGCCTGCACCAGAAGACTTACGTACAAAGTAGCAAACACTTGACTGAAGCATTTTTGTTTTTGTTTTTGTTTTTTGGGTTGTTTTTTGTTTTGTTTTTTTTGAGAAGGAGTCTCGCTTTGTCTCCCAGGCTAGAGTGCAGTGGCGTGATCTCGTGATCTCGGCTCACTGCAACCTCCGCCTCCTGGTTCAAGTGATTCTCCAGCCTCAGCCTCCTGAGTAGCTGAGATTACGGGTGCGCACCACCATGCCTGGCTAATTTTTTGTATTTTTAGTAGAGACGGGGTTTCATCATGTTGGTCAGGCTGGTCTCAAACTCCTTACCTCATGATCCACCTGCCTCGGCCTCCCAAAGTGCTGGGATTACAGGCATGAGCCACTGTGCCCAGCCTGAAGCATAATTTTAAAAAAATCTTGCTTGGATCCTGGCTTATACCATAATGCAGTAGAAACTTTTACCAATGATCATCTTCAACAATGATTTTTACCAAACTCCAGGCTTTTCTGATTGAAAGAACTTACTAGAAATGTTAGAGACTTTATCCCATTTCTCTAAATTTCACTGCAGTAAACTGCTGAAATGAAAACTCACAAATGTGAGTGCTACATCTACTGTCCAACAGTCATCCTCCAGAAAACATGCTTACAAAACAAAAAACAGAACAGAACAGCATGCATACTGGTCCATTTTCCTATATACATGTTCGCACTCCCTCGTTCCCTCTTCCTACGCCTCCTTTCTCAAGGAGTTGTACGTTGTAGATGACAAACTGCTAGAATACAGACACAATCATGCTTGATTTGTTCCTTACATGAGGTCTTATGTATGTTCTTCACTGATGTTCCCTTGATAATCTGACAATGGAGAAACACAGCTTTTGATTCCTTGTCTCTTATGGTCTCTTGTAATTATAAACACAATAACAACCAAAATAAGAGCTCTCATTGACAGCACCCCTCCCAAGAGCCAGACACCTGACTAAGGCCTGTGGGCATTAACTAAGTTAATGCAGACGAAATGCCAGGCACAAGTCCTGCCATGTGCTAAGAGCCCAATAGATGTCAGCCATTACTATTATTGCCTCAGCCTCCCAAAGTGCTGAGATTACAGGCATGAGCCACCGTGACCGGCCTGAAGCATAATTTTAAAAAATCTTGCAAAACATCTGTATTAATTGTTATCATTCAATCCTCACAACAACTATATGAGGTAAGCATTCCCACAGATGAGAACATTAAGAAGAACATCAAGGAAACAAGGCCATAGAGTTACTGGCCAAGAGGGGATAGAAACTCTGCATGTCTACCTCTTTCAACAAATATTTTGCATTCTTAAAAAGGCCAAATCTATGTAAATTAAAGAGGATGAGGAAAAGAACAGTCCACATATTTTTAAACTCCCCCCTTATGTTCTAATACCTAATGATGAGAGAGGTCTAGAAGGGACACACAATTTTAATGACAGTGCAAGAACCCTGGAAATCCCCCAATTGCCATAGCTGAGAAACAGCCACTGCCCCTTTCCAGCCCAAAGCAAGTCAAGGCCAGGCAAGTCACGGAAAGGGATGATGTGTCTCCAGCAAACAACAGTGGGTAGAGGGACCAGATATAACTGTTAAGATAAAGCCCACTCGAAAGGCAATCAAAATTCTTCTAAAAGGTCATTCAAGTTGACCAAGTAATACATATAGCCGGTGTTGATACTAGGGAGAGCCAGTTGTCAGACACAGTCACATGCTGCATAACAGCATCTCGGTCACCGATGAACTGCATATATGACAGGGGTCCCGTAAGACTATAATACAGTATTTTTACTATACCTTTTCTATGCTTAGAGATGTTTAGATGGACAAATATTTATCACTGTGTATAAATGCTTGCAGGATTCAGCTCAGTGACATGCTGTACAGGTTTGTAGCCTGGGAGCAACAGGCTACACCATAGAGCCTAGGTGTGTACAACCCGTGTAAGTTCACTCTATGAGGTTCACATGACGACAAATCACCTAAGGATGCATTTCTTAGAACGTTTCCCGGTGGTTAAGCAACCCATGACTGTGAATACATCACCTTCATTCCATCTGGCAAGATGTTCTGCCTTAGCACTCAGCTGCATTATTTTCCTTTTCTTTCCTGTTCACTACGCTTTAATTCTGAGGACCATAGGAGGGTAGAATATTACTTTTTAAAAACTTTAAACATGTGTCTAAGCATACCCTTAAATTGATGACCTGATGTTAAAATGTTATTTTTCATGTCATTTATAATCTTACCAGAATCCATTTAATGAAGTTTGGTTAGACTTCAGTGGAAATTATCTTCCAGAGTTGTTTTTCCCACCTGGGATATAGGGGTAACTTTACTACAATTAGTATGCATAGTGCAGAATTTCACGCAAGGGGGCCTGTGGCAGCAGTGAGATAATTTAAACAAAATTGTAATTTAAACACATTTAACAAATTAAACATAAACATATTTAACACATTTCAGCATATTTAACATAATTTAAACATATTAAACATTATTTAAACATTCAAACGAACAAAACAGAAAGGACATATGCACAAACTTGCTGCTACTTAGATCACTGCAACTTCTAGGATCCATTGTCTTTTACTGATTTAAAAACAAAACGAAAATAAAAAAATTGCCGGGCGCGGTGGCTCAAGCCTGTAATCCCAGCACTTTGGGAGGCCGAGACGGGCGGATCACGAGGTCAGCAGATCGAGAC